>NC_051160.1:184887311-184927080 GCF_013339745.2 Dermacentor silvarum
CCGTAGTAGTGACGGTAAAGAAAACAGTCGCAAAACTGTATGACGAAACTGGTTATTTATCGGGCAAACCTGTGCCCACAAAAGCAAGCTACACTCAAAGCACAACGATAGCGGCGAACGCAGTCGGCGATCGTCGAAAATCTGATCAGCGGCGAAACGCGTCGGCTTTTATACCTGAGTCATCGAAGGTTCTAGATTAATCCCTGATGCACGCGTGTCTTCCAGAAAGTTCTAGACAATTCGCGTCGGTCACACAATCAGATAACATAAGCGTCTGTGAAAACAGGCAACGGAAAGAAGCATCAATAACGTTCTAGAAACCTCCGACACAGGCGCGTCATGCGCCGAGCGATAACGTTTAACATTTGTTAGCCGGCGGAAAGCGGCCACCGGTGAAAGATAAACATGTATACGTGTCAATATCGACGACGCCCTTGACTGCCTACATGGTTCAAGCTATCTCTCTTTTATTTATCTTCGCTCTGGATACTGGCAGATTGCTGTTGACGATATTGACAGAGAAAAAACAGCGCTCATAACACCTGATGGCCTATACCAATTTAAAGTAATGGCGTTTGGATGATGCAACGCACCAGCCAACATTTGAGCGTATGATGGACTCGTTGCTCCGATGCTTGAAATGGTCCACCTGTCTCTGTTACCTCGACGATGTTATCGTCTTCTCGCGAAAGTGCGACACTCACCTTGAACGTCTAACAACTGTACTTGATGTATTTCTAAAGGCGAAGCTGCAACTCAACGCATCCAAATGTCGCTTTAGCCGCCACCAAATTACTGTTCTTGGCCACCTCGTCGACGCTTACGGAGTACAGCCTAATCCTGAAAAAACTCGCACTGTCCGAGAATTTCCGGTTCCGAAGACAGCCGCAGACGTTCGCAGTTTTGTTGGGCTATGCTCGTGCTAGATTATTTTTACCAGAACTCTCTGCCGACAACTTGCGGCTACTCAACACACAGTGTTTCTCAGTACTGCTTCAAGCCCTTTAAGCGTTCTCACTTGCAGCAATCAAAGATGTGATAAATTTCTTGAGCACCTCACTGTCTGCCACCAATCAATGCAACCTCAAGAAAACCATGCTGCACCGCAGGAAAGTAGCCACTTCAACCATCACAACGGCCACATTGTCTCCAGGGGACAATTCAACCTTGCAGCTTAGCCTTCCCTGATCTTCACCAGCGCAATCTGCTTTCGACTCACTTTGTGACCGCTTTGAGCTCATCGTCAACACAATGAAACACTGTCACACGTCATCTCTTCGGCCACACTGACGTAGTTCCAGCAGATCCGGACGCTCAGGCGCGATTCCTGGGACACCAGGAATGTCTGGCGCTTGCTTTTATCACCCCCCACGGCCGCTTCCCCATGCCATGTACCAACATTTTAGGAACGATGTGGTGACGAGTGGTCCGCTAAAACTACAAGTCACCATTTATACCAACAAAATCACGTGGCAGCAATGTATCGTTGATGCAGGAGTCGATCTAAGGATAATTCTTGACCAACACACCGAGAGCAAAGTGGTGCTTGTGTAGTTTTTGAAAGCCGTCAACGTCACAACATTTCCAACGTTCTCATCACACTCCGTCGTTATAAGCCGTGGCCATCTTCAAACTTTCCAATGAATTGCCCTTGTTGCGGACGTCCTTTATTGGGCCAGACTTCCTTGAAAATTACTGCGCCCTTGCTGACCTCGCCTTCCCGTTCGGCATGCTCACGGCGGCATATGGTATACCTGGTATACATGCTTCTGAGAAAAAAAAATATTAAAAAATTAAGCTTGCTGTTATGGCAATGGTTTTGTTGATGCGCTTGGGGGAAACGGCCATCTCGGTTGGCGTCTGCAACGCGCTCGACGAGTGTGCGATTTTCTCGGCTGACGCAAGAGGAATCTAGCACTAGTTACGTTTGCTGCTACAGTCTGCTTGGTTCTAACAGCTGTCATATTAAGCCTCTTTGATTTTGTTATAGCAATTTCTTGTCGAGGTTGTTGTTGTATTGAATAAAGGCCAGCAGCGCATCTGTGTTAGCAAAATTTTACCCTATTCTAGTATGATACGTGAGTCAGCCCGCGATAGCTCGTGGCTATTGCATTTCGGGAGCAAAATAACAGGCAGTGAAATATGCTTTATTTAGCAATTTATTAGCAAGTGATACAATACACAAACGAATACGGCAGACATGAATACCACGAATCTTCAACACTAAATATACACTCTATAGGCGCAAATACATAAAGCTTTCTACAATTTCTCAATAGCAAAAGTGATGTTTTTTTGCTTTGCGTGTGACGATCCTGCCAACGCAAATAGTATGTCACAACAGTTATCCGTGGTTACTTGTGCAACAAATTACCGTTAAGCAAAACTGGTTGAAGGGGTGAAGGCGGTACATTTCGCAAACCCAAACATAGACGAGACAGAGATTCGGGAGACGTGGAGTTGTCCGTGCGGGGGCTGTGATCTGTAAAACATGGAGGTAAAAAGTCCTATGCTTACGCACAATGCAATTGCTTTCAATTGATGTGCGTCAACTGTTACATTTTGTTATGGGATCATCATCATCATCATCAGCCTATATTTATGTCCACTGCAGGACGAAGGCCTCTCCCTGTGATCTCCAATTACCCCTGTCTTGCGCTAGCGTATTCCAACTTGCGCCTGCGAATTTCCTAACCTCATCATCCCACCTGACTTTCTGCCGTCCTCGACTGCGCTTCCCTTCTCTTGGTATCCATTCTGTAACCCTAATGGTCCACCGGTTATCCATCCTACGCATTACATGGCCTGCCCAGCTCCATTTCTTCCGCTTAATGTCAACTAGAATATCGTCTACCCCCGTTGGTTCTCTGATCCACACCGCTCTCTTCCTGTCTCTTAACGTTACTTCTAAGATTTTTCGTTCCATCGCTCTTTGTGCGGTGCTTAACTTGTTCTCGAGCTTCTTTGTTAACCTCCAAGTTTCTGCCCCATATGTTAGCACCGGTAGAATGCAATGATTGTACACTTTTCTTTTCAACGACAATGGTAAGCTCCCATTCAGGATTTGGCAATGCCTGCCGTATGCACTCCTACCCAATTTTATTCTTCTGTAAATTTCTTTCTCATGATCAGGGTCCCCTGTGAGTAATTAACCTAGATAAACATATTCCTTTACAGACTCTAGAGGCTGACTGGCGATCCTGAATTCTTGTTCCCTTGCCAGGCTATTGAACATTATCTTTGTCTTCTGCATATTCATCTTCAACCTAATTCTTGCACTTTCTCGATGAAGGTCCTCAATCATTTGTTGTAATTCCTCTCCATTGTTGCTCAATAGGACAATGTCATCTGCAAACCGAAGGTTGCTGAGATATTCGCCGTCGATCCTCACTCCTAATCCTTCCCAGTCTAAGAGCTTGAATACTTCTTCTAAGCATGCAGTGAATAGCATTGGAGAGATTGTGTCTCCTTGCCTGACTCCTTTCTTGATAGGTATCTTTCTACTTTTCTTGTGGAGAACCAAGGTAGCTGTGGAATCCTTGTAGATATTTGCTAAGATATTCACGTATGCCTCCTCTGCTCCTTGATTACGCAATGCCTCTATGACTGCTGGTATTTCTACTGAATCGAATGCCTTTTCATAATCTATGAAAGCCATATAGAGAGGTTGATTGTACTCCGCAGATTTCTCGATTACCTGATTGATGACATGGATATGGTCCATCGTAGAATATCCCTTCCTGAAGGCAGCCTGTTCGCTTGGTTGACTGAAGTCAAGTGTTGACATGATTCTATTGGAAATTATCTTGGTGAATATTTTATACAATACTGAAAGCAAGCTAATGGGTCTGTAATTCTTCAATTCTTTAACGTCTCCCTTCTTATGGATAAGTATAATGTTGGCGTTCTTCCAGCTCTCTGGTACACATGATGTTGTGAGGCATTGCGTATAAAGGGCCGCAAGCTTTTCAAGCATGATATCTCCTCCATCTTTGATTAAATCTACTGTTATTCCATCTTCTCCAGGCGCTTTTCCCCTGGTCATGTCTTTCAAGGCCCTTCTAACTTCATCGCTAGTTATAGAAGGAGCTTCTGTATCCGGTTCATCACTATTTCGAATGAAAGTAGCTTGGCTGTTTTGGCTACTGTACGGGTCAGTATAGAATTCTTCTGTTGCTATGGGATATACGCTAAAAATACGGCACGAACATTCAACAACCCAAACCTTTATTTTAACTGCTGCTATATTAAAGTAACATGTTTGGTAATTCTGCTCTCTCAACAGCTGTCTGAAAACACTGATCAGTTTCTTACAGCTAAATTATCTTCATCCATGACTTTTTTATTCACTTGTGAATAAGGCACTGGCAGATTGGTTTGTTGTACCTTTTTGTATGCTCCTGGTCTTCCTAGTTCTGCAGAATGCCTAATAAAGGACGACGATCTTCCAAAAATTGTAAGCCTGGTCAACGGTATATGAGCATTTCCTACTCTAGAAGGATTTGTGTTGCAAAAGGGGAACAAAACATTGCGTGAACACCGGACTCGCTAAGCGCCGACGTTCGCACCTTCGTACGCATTGTGCAGCAGTGCGACTTGCCCCGAAGGTAAATTCGCTCGTTATCAGCAAAATCTGCTCGTCTGCTTAGTTCTCAGTTAATAAACGTGAACATCCCACATTGCAGATGAATATTTGATAAAGAAGAACAGCTCAGCAGGAGTTATAGCTTTATAGGCTCACAAGTTTCGGCCGCGCTGGTGGTGGTGGTGGTAGTGGTGGTGGTAGTGATGGTGGTGGTGGTGGCATTGTCAGGTTGAAAAGTGGGCCGATCCTAGCGATAGTGCTGAAAGGGTCCAAGCTCATTCGCTCATACCAGGGACAAAAAAGAATGAGAGAAAGAGAGAGAGAAACAAAGAAAAAAAAGAGAAACTATGGGGTTTTACGTGCCAAAACCACGATCTGATTATAGGGCGCGCCGTAGTGGGGGACTCCGGAAATTTGGGCCACCTGGGGTTCTTTAACGTGCACCAAATCTAAGTGCACGGGTGTTTTCGCATTTCTCCCCATCGAAATACAGCCGCCGTGGCCGGGAAAGAAAGAGAGACAGAAAGACCGAAAGAGGGAGAGAAAGACAGAAAATCGCCACGAAGGTCAGTGAAAGAAACAGAGAAAGAAAGTTGGTTACAGCGAGAGAGAAAGAGAGAGAGCGAGAAAGAGAGGAAGAAAGAAACTCACCACGAATGTCAGAGAAAGGAAGAAAGAGATAGAAAGGAAGACAGAGGTATAGAAAGAGAGAGAGAAAGAATGATAAATATAGAGAGAGAAACAGAGAGATGAAGAAAGAAAATCACCACGAAGGTCAGATAAAGCTTCGCTTAAGGTGGCGGTCCCACTCCGGCGGCACGAGCCAGCCGTTTTCAGTACTTTTGGAGCAACCGTGGCGGCTCTTCTACTTAAGATACGAAGTTGTCGTATAAACCATAAAAAGCTTAGTTCTTGTAGATTCCAACTATATATAATATAAAGAAATTGATCGGTGTGATTTAGAAATAAATGTTCAAGAACAAGCATGAGATACATAGTTTTTGCGAACTGTGTCTCAGTTGTGACCATATTTAGAAGAAACTACCGCACTTACTGCATTGCGGCTTGCTCTGTACCTTTAGGACATATTTATCTAGTTCCTAGACGTAGCAAATTAATTTTTAATTTTTACTTTTTGGATAATTTGCTTTTGAAAATTGCCAAATATTGCAATCTTCTGTTGTAAACAGCCCGGCAACTACATGCTCAAGGAAGCTAAATTTTAGATTAAGTAGAATTCAAGAAAGTTCCATTTAGGACACAAAATTTCATTCATGTAACTTTATTCGTTTTCCTAATAATTCGGTCGAAAATAAGCAATATTTAGAATACTGGTTTTATTTTTGCCCATTTTTGCGGGAAGGTAATAAAGCTGCGCTTTATAATAAAGCTGCGCTTTAAAGCTGCGCTTTAAAACTAATAAAGTTGCATGAATGAAATTTTGTGTCCTAAATGGAAATTCCTTGAACTTGGGGTCTTACGTGCCAAAACCACGATCTCATAATGAGGCACGCCGTACTGGGGGACTCCAGCAATTTGGACCACCTGGAGTTCTTTCTTTGACGTCCACCTAAATCTAAGTACACGGGTGTTTTCGCATTTCGCCCTCATCGAAATACGGCCGCCGTGGCCTGGATTAGATCCCGCGACCTGGTGCTCAGCAGCCCAACACCATAGCCACTGAGCAACGAAGGCGGGTAAACCTTCGCTTCCCCCATTTTCTCGACAGGGGAAGGGGTGATTTTTTTTTTCGTTTTTTTTTTACAACACACAAAATTTTGCTGCGCACGGCGCCGCAGCAGCCAACACGAGGAAAACAGCGTTTTCAGTACTTAAAGATACATTAGCACAACGCTCCATGAATTGGTTTCTGCACCTTATGAAGCTCTAGGTAGGGTCCCTGTATTTTTCAAAGGCAGCGCAAACTCCTCCTCTCCGTGCCGTTTCCTCCTCGCCCCTCCCACTCGGGCACCATCATTGAACGAAGCGCGCGGCCGCAACCGCCCGCTTCATTTCGTATCGCATGCGGCGCGTTGAAGCGCTTGCTTGAAACGCGACTGTTCTGTGCGCATTTTCACAAGGTTATTCGTACGTAAAGACATCTACGTAAGATATGTAGTACCTTCAATTATTAGCAGAATCTGCGTCGCTCAGACGAGGAAAACGAAAGGTAGAACAAGTTAAACGCAATCCTAAGCAGTCTTTACTACGGCTGATTGTTTCTCCGAATCGAAGCGTTTTCTGTTCACCTGACGCAGTTACGAAAACAAGAAACTATATCAAACTATGCACACACAGCACGGTGGAGACATTTATGTGCTAAATACCCTCAACGTGTTGTTTTTTATTTCCAAAATGCATCGGCGCGCTTTTCTTTCCCCCTAAGTTACATGCCTTGCTTCCCGTGTGTGTGCGCGTTGTCTGCCTTCTGCTCTTTAATTGGCGACTCTTCCATTATGCTCATTTTATGAGAAGTAATGCTGATATTCATATTGCCAACATGCGCTGTTTTGTTCGCCGCAGAGCCTTAACCGGGACTTTTTTTTTCACTCAGTCGTTGGCTGATGGTGAACTCGCGAACGCATCCACCTTCCCGTGTTCATCACTAACTGGGAGAGAACAGCGATCAGAACCTCCCTCAGTAATGACTTCCCTGGGTGGCAGTCAAATTTCTTTCTTCCGATACGGTGGAGCCATATCACTTGCCGTTTGAGATTTTGTTTGCCACGAGAAACAGCAAAAAGCTTGCCCCCCTTGGCAATGCTATTCGGACATCCAACCATGACGCACATCCAAGTCCTATTCGAACATCCAAGTAGGCATCATGCCGCAGCCGAGCGCGTCTTCAAAAATGTAAAACGCCTACGCTCACGCACAGCGCACATGTGTCCCGGTGTTTCCACGCTCACTGATGGCGCCGTTTTCCCGCGATAACGAAAGCCGCGCGGGTTTTTCGTCACGTGTCAAGCCTCGTCCAATGGGAGAGCGGAAAGCGGCGAAGAAGTGAGGAAAGCGGTAGAGGGCGGGGAGGACATTCTCTTTTATTATTTGAACAATGGTTTGCGCTACCTTTTGGAATATGCAGGGACATTAACTCTAGGCGACTTGCAATACCCAACCACCGGGAACGGGCAAGCGCAATATTGACAAAGTTTACCCTTCGTCCGTGCAGCAAGCCTTCAAACATATTCACCAAAGATAACTTGTCAGTTTTTTATTCCATGAAGCGAAACACAGTCGCCGAGATATAACGAAACGTAATTTCCGTCTGCGGGTCAGCTAGCACTCCCTCGACTTAGCAACTGCTGTCGATAGGTAGCTTCAATTTATTTACACACCACAGAGAAATGTGCTGCTTACGGAATACCCATCCTTTCATTTTATAGCCGTTTGGATACGGTTAGCGGCTATTCACTACATAACGACTGTATAAAAAGCGTGCTTACTTATCATTTACTTGGAAGCCGAAAAACAGTGTCCTCGCTATCCCTCCTAGACATGCGAAGTGCGGAAAAAACGGGTAATTCCGGAAAAAACAGTTTTTTTTTTCGTTTTTTCGGCGCAGTTGGAAAAATTGGCCAAAATTTTCGTGGGGACAAACGTACAGAAATAAAACTTAGGCAACACCCAGCGTTCAACGTGAAAGCGAAACGCAGAACGCGAAACCGAAACGTCGCACATGATAAACACCAAACGACGGCTGACCACTCGCCATCGATATCACATAATGTCACCTCCAGCATCAGCGTGGATTCGTCATTCGGGTGCGGTTTCTCATGTTTTGGTGCCCGTTATTGTTAAACTTTGCTTTCCTTCGTGCACTTGTGCAACCTGTGGCGGAAGTCCGCATATGAAGCCGTGTGGAAGCACATTCTGCAATGGTACGGCCAATTTCCGACGTGTGGATGCACTTCACGGTCGGGGAGACATCTTGATCCATATTTCTATAGTCGAAGCCACGACGAAATAGCCACAGAAGAGACATTTCAGTGTTCTTTGTTCTAACTGCTTTAACAATTCTAAGAAGCCGCATCCGTCCACAGAGAACTGAACACGTTCGCGGTGATGCTTCTGGCTTGTCTTCGATTTTTTAAACCTTGCATTCGTTTGTGAAAAGGCAGAAAGCATTTCACTTCTGTTATTTACATAATGATAGTTGTGGCTTTTGACATTTGGCAATAAACCATTGACCGTATGCTCAACAAAATTAGTTTTTTTTCATTTTTTCCAAAATATCGGAAAAAACGTGAAAAAAACTGTTTTTTTCCTATTGCTCAAAATTTCCGGAAATTTTGCATCTCTAATGCCTCTCCCTATTAGCCCACTGTAGGGCCATGCAGAAGGTCTTGTGGCCTTCGAAAAGTTCGCTGCACACAACCGATGGGACCCGACAGTGATGCTCGCAAATCTTCTCTAAGAAATACAACCGTACATACTCATAAACACAGGTACGTACTTTTCTACACAAATATATATATATATATATATATATATATATATATATATATATATATATATTGTCACGGGATGTTCTTGCAAGTCCACAGGACGTCTGACTGAAGTACAAGAAGACGGAGCAGTCTCAGCTGGACACTGATCGAGCGCGCACTCCTAGTTCGTCGACTTCCTCTTTCACACTTTACCGTGCCAGTACCGATAATCTCCAGTACAATCACCCCCCGCACAGAAAGAAGCCATCCTGGCGACCTAGGGAAAAGACAGCATCGGCGGGTCGTAACACGGTTTAAGCCGTGCTACATGAACTATTTCGCGCCCTCGGCAACGGCGATCAGAAGACGGCGCGAGCGGCTCGATGACATAGTTCACAGGTGATGCTTGCTGCAGTACGCGGTAGGGACCGTGGTAGTTGGACAAAAACTTAGTGGATTGGCCGGGGGAAGTAGCCGGGACCCGAAGCCAAACAAGCATTCCGGGAGAATAGCGGGCACTAGGAGCGGATGCGTCATGGCGTGATTTTTGGCGCCACTGATCTTGGGTGGTGAACGAGCGGGCTAGTTGGCGACATTCCTCAGCATAAGCAGCTGCTTCTGAAACAGGTGTCACTTCAGAAGCGTCAGGACGGTAGGTGAGAATGGTGTCCAAGAGGCAGGAAGGTTCTCGGCCATAGAGAAGAAAGAAAGGAGAGAAGCCGGTGGTAGTTTGCGGGGCAGAGTTATAGGCGTAAGTGACAAAAGGAAGAACCCGGTCCCAATTGGAGTGATCGCCAGACACGTACATGGCAAGCATGTCGCCAAGCGTACGATTGAAACGTTCCGTCATGCCGTTAGTTTGTGGATGGTAGGCGGAAGCGGTGCGATGAACGATGTTGCACTCCTTTAGCAGGGCCGCGATGACATTGGAGAGAAAGACGCGCCCACGGTCACTTAATAATTCACGTGGAGCACCGTGTCGCAGAATGAGGTGGCGAAGAAGGAAGCAAGCGACGTCTTTCGCGGTGGACGCTGGCAGTGCAGATGTTTCGGCGTACCGTGTGAGGTGGTCTACGGCAACAATGATCCACCGGTTACCGTCCGGAGTGCTTGGAAGGGGGCCGTAAAGATCAATTCCAACACGGTCGAATGGTCGAGCAGGGCAGGGTAAAGGTTGCAGGGGACCTGCAGAACTCTGAGGAGGGGTCTTGCGGCGTTGACACGTTGCACATGAACGGACGTACTGGCGAACGAATCTGTACATGCCTCGCCAGTAGAATCGAAGACGAAGACGGGAATACGTTTTGAAGACGCCGGCGTGGCCACATTGGGGGTCATCGTGGAAAGCGGCGCAGATGTGTGAGCGCAGGTGACTGGGGATAACGAGCAGCCATCGACGGCCGTCGGTGAGGTAATTCCGTCGATACAAAAGGTCGTCGCGGATGGCAAAGTGGTGTGCTTGACGACGCACGGCGCGTGAGAGAGACGCAGGTGAGCGGTGAGACAGGAAGTCCAGCAGTAGAGAGATCCAGGGATCTTTACGCTGCTCGGCCGGCATGTCGTTGAAGCTAAGAGCTGACAAATCGCAGGTGGGAGGTAAGGAGCAAACTGAGGCAGGAGGTAGCGGAGAACGGGATAGGGCGTCGGCATCTGAATGTTTGCGTCCAGAGCGATAAATGACACGTATGTCATACTCTTGAAGCCGTAAGGCCCAACGAGCGAGGCGGCCACTGGGATCTTTCAAGGACGATAACCAGCATAAGGCATGGTGATCAGTGACAACGTCAAACTGACGGCCGTAAAGATAAGTACGAAATTTGCTGATTGCCCAAACAATCGCCAAACATTCTTTTTCCGTCACAGAATAGTTGGATTCTGCCTTCGTTAGGGTGCGGCTGGCATATGCGACAACGTACTCGTCAAAGCCATCTTTGCGTTGGGCGAGAATGGCGCCAAGTCCGACACCGCTAGCATCCGTATGTATCTCAGTAGGCGCATTGGGGTCGAAGTGGCGCAGTACTGGAGGGGACGTGAGGAGCCGGCGGAGCCTCATAAATGATTCGTCACACTCCGAGTTCCAAGCCGACAGGTCTGACGAGCGATTAAGAAGCTGCGTCAAGGGAGCGATGATCGAGGCAAAATTACGAATGAAACGCCGGAAATAGGAAGACAAACCGATGAAGCTCCGTAGTTCCTTTAAAGTGGTGGGCTTGGGGTACTCAGCAACGGCGCGAAGTTTGGCAGGATCAGGCAGAATTCCCTCTTTGGAGACGACGTGGCCTAGGATCGTAAGCTTACGGGCACCAAAATGACATTTTTTCAAATTAAGTTGCAACCCAGCTGACGTGAGACAGGCAAGAACTTGCTCAAGGCGGGCGAGATGCGTATCGAAATCGGTAGAAAAGACCACAATGTCGTCTAAGTAGCAAAGGCATGTGTGCCATTTAAGACCCCTGAGAATAGCGTCCATCATTCTCTCGAAAGTTGCAGGCGCGTTGCAAAGGCCGAAAGGCATTACATTGAACTCGTATAATCCATCAGGAGTTACAAAAGCCGTTTTTGGGCGGTCGGCTTCAGCCATCGGCACTTGCCAGTACCCGGAGCGCAGATCCAGTGAAGAGAAGAACTCAGCTCCCTGGAGGCAATCCAGGGCGTCGTCGATGCGTGGTAGGGGATAAACATCCTTGCGGGTAATCTTGTTGAGTCGGCGGTAATCGACGCAAAACCTGATTGAGCCATCCTTTTTCCGCACCAGCACGACCGGAGACGCCCAAGGACTGTGGGAGGGCTGGATCACACCTCGTTTCAGCATGTCGTCAACGTGTTCGTCAATGACACGGCGTTCGGCTGCGGAAACACGGTATGGACGTTGGCGCAGCGGAGCATGGTGACCGGTGTCAATACGGTGAACAACCGCTGTCGTGCGCCCCAAGGAAGGTTGGCCGAGGTCGAAAGAAGCACGAAAACGTTCAAGAAGTTCAACAACTTCACTGCGTTGTGTGGGCGTAAGCGCGTCGTCGATGGTATGCAAGAAAGCATCGGGGAAACGCGAGGCTGGTGCGGTAGCAGAAGTGATGGCACCGATAGGCAGTGGCGACCTATCGGAAGATAGGTCAAATGGACTAATGACGTCAACAGTGTCTAGACGCCCCACACATTCACCGTGTAAGAGAGTTGAAGGACATGGAAATGGATTGCACGCATAAATGGCAGCGGAACCATCGGTGAGTGTGACGACTGCAAACGGGAGTAGAAGGTTCCGTCGACGCGCACAATCTTCAGATGGTGTAAAAAGAGCTGTCGCGGCGGGGGCAGAGTCACAAGAGACGGGCACCAAGGCGGCAGAAAAAGAAGCGATAATGACGTCAGCGGTGACGATCACTTTAGGAGAACGGTTCGGGAGGTCGACGGTAGTGTCACGGAACGGAGACAAAGCCAGTTGCGCGCGAGCGCAGTCGACAACAGCATGATGTGCGGAAAGGAAGTCCCAACCCAGAATAACGTCATGCGAAGCACGGCATAGGACGACGAATTCTACAAAATATAGTTCATCCTGAATCATAACACGAGCCGTACATGCGGCCGAAGGCTTGACTTGCTGCGAGCTTGCCGTGCGTAGGGAAATGTCTGGTACAGGAATCGTTACTTTCTTGAGTTTGCGGCAGAGGTCTTCACTTATGACAGAAACGGCAGCCCCCGTATCGACAAGAGCTGTTGTCGCGACGCTTTCCACAAATACGGCGATTTCGTTAGGAGGAGAAAGACGAGGCCTTGAAAATTTCGACGATGGCGCAGTTCTTGCCTCGGGAACTGCGGCTGTCAGTTTTCCTCCTGACCAGAGCTGGAACGGCGAAGCATGGGTGAAAGGGAACGGCGGCGAGGGGAAGGAGACCGACGAGAGTTGAAGGCGGCGCGACGAGAATACGAGTCCGAGGGATCAGGGATAGAACGATGCGAAGGCTCTTGGGGAAGGTAGCCGAGGTTCGGCACGTCACGACGAAAATAAAGTCCACGGCGGCGACAGAAACGCGCAACATGTCCCGGAATACCGCATGCGAAACAGATAGGGCGGTTGTCCGGAGTACGCCAAGGGTTAAGAGAAGGTCCGGAAGGCGATAAGGGCACGTGGACCGGGCGTACCGGAAGTGGCGACGAGTAGAAACTAGCGGCGGGTCGGGAGGTAGTAGGCATCGGTCGCGGAGGAGGTCGGCTGAGAGCGGCAGCGTAAGTCAGAGGCGCAGTCACAGGCGGCGGTGTAGAGGGAGGTGGGAGCGCCTCAGAAACTTGTGCTTGGATGACACGACGGAGCGATGGTTCTAGCGTGGAAGCAGGCTCAGCAACACACGCTACAAGAGAGAGCTGGCGAGCCACTTCTTCCCGAATGTATTGTTGAATCTGCGGCAGCAAGCCAGAGTGATCAGCGCCAAGGCATCCAGGCTCCAAGGCCGAGAGGTCCGCGGACTGCACACTGGTGCGACGGGTGGAAAGGCGCTGCTTGCGCAGCTCGTCGAAGCTTTGACAGAGCTCAATTACTTGGGCAACTGTCGTAGGGTTCTTGGCCACGAGCATATGGAAGGCATCGTCGTCTATGCCTTTCATAATGTGCCTTATCTTGTCGGCTTCGGTCATGGACGCATTCACGCGCTTACAGAGGTCGATGACGTCCTCAATGTAGCTCGTGAAGGTTTCACCGCTTTGTTGAGCGCGACCACGCAAACGTTGTTCAGCACGGAGTCTGCGCACAGCGGGACGGCCGAAGACCGAAGTGAGGGTCTCGGTGAAAGCTGACCAGGTGGGAAATTCGGCTTCGTGGTTTCTAAACCACAGATGTGCCACATCAGTCAGATAAAAAATGGCATTGGTCAGCTTGTCGCGATCAGACCACTTGTTATGCGCGCTAACGCGGTCATACTCTGCAAGCCAGTCCTCCACGTCGTGATCGTCGGTGCCGCTGAAGATGGCAGGGTCGCGCTGACGTACCGCACCAGAACACACAACAGCCGGGGGGGGGGGCGGGAGCGGATTGCGAAGGGCCAGCGTCGTCGGTCATTGTGGCCGCAGATGGCAACGTACGGCTGCGGAGCTCCAGGTCGGGGAAAACGTTAACCCAGCACTTCCACCAAATGTCACGGGATGTTCTTGCAAGTCCACAGGACGTCTGACTGAAGTACAAGAAGACGGAGCAGTCTCAGCTGGACACTGATCGAGCGCGCACTCCTAGTTCGTCGACTTCCTCTTTCACACTTTACCGTGCCAGTACCGATAATCTCCAGTACAGTATA
Organism: Dermacentor silvarum; assembly: GCF_013339745.2. Classification (NCBI taxonomy): domain Eukaryota; kingdom Metazoa; phylum Arthropoda; class Arachnida; order Ixodida; family Ixodidae; genus Dermacentor; species Dermacentor silvarum. Next base: position 184,901,609 of record NC_051160.1, read on the forward strand.
TATATATATATATATATATATATATATATATATATATATATATATATATATATATATATATATATATATATATTTTTTTTGTGTAGGAAGGTACGTACCTTTGTTTATGAATATTTATGCTTGTATTTCTTAATGTGATAGCGTTAAGGGCCCCATGTCGCAGGAAATCCGACGTCGCCGTAAGCATCGGTGTGCGTGGCATCCGTGGCCGCGAAATTCATCCCGAACCACCCCGACCACGCAGATCGTCCGAGTGGCGCGAGGGCTTAGTCAACAAAAATAGAATTTCTCAAGTTAAAATCCGTCAGAAAAATCGTGAAGTACGACTTAAATACAACATACAGGCATGCTAGCGTCGGATTGTCATTTGAATATATGGGAAAAAATCCTGATAAGCAGCCAAGGATCTTTGAATACAATCGTGTCCCACTCTTGAAGGTGAAGCTTAAGCATCCTTCAATTCTGATGGTGCGCGGCTCAAGCAAGCAACGCTCACGCAACAATTTTCCAGCATTTCTACCACGCATACCGTGGTGCGCCGCGGTTTCCTCCTTGCAAAAATACTATCCAGATGGGGATCGCCTCCTCGGCAGCCTGCAACAGCGTTGCATGTTCGCTCCCTACGGCAGGCGCATGGGGATGTGAAGTTGGAGAAAAAGGAAGCTGCAGTCGGCGGGAAGCCTGATAAGGAGCCAGGGATCTTTGAATGTAGTCGCGTTCCCCTTTTAAAGGCGACACTTAAGCGCCCTCGAATATTTTGTAGGTATATATTCTTTTAGGCTTTATGTTAAATTTTATTTTGGGGTTGCGTTTTTGATTGTGTATGGAATAAAGACAACTTCGGCTTGCTGTCAACTGTGTGACTGCAACTTCTTTTTATACACTTTAATTAATTCTTTAATTATTAGGCAGTGCTCACATGCATCTTATTCGGTGACTTTTTTGCTGCGTAGATAACTCAATTTGTCTTTCGCAGATATATAGTCTGATCTTCCATTAGCATTAAGTTATGTGTAAGCAACCACGGCAACCCCTTTTACAATAAACACTTCCATGGTTCCCAGGCTGGTTTCATGGTGTAATTTGTTATTTAATTGAAACTTTGTTGTCAGTTCAGCTGTAGTCATGTCTGCTTATTGTAGTTGTGTTCACATATTTTGACCTTCCTGGAACAGTCATACTTTCACTGCTTTCACGAAGTTAGGTTATTGAAAGTAGTCTTTCAGATTTAGCTGACATAACCTATAGAGGTGAGCACAGACAATTATCCTATGGGGCAATATTATTGAAACAGTCTCCTCTCATCTTTACTACTTTGTAAAGCCTACTTCAATGAGGAAATTCTGTTTACGTTGCATGGTAGTTCTTCTGAACGACATAAAATTTTCTCCGATATTTTTGATCAGTACCATTGTGTGCTCTGAATAAAATATTTCTGCGACTCTGCGACAACATCGAAATGAAATTCTTTGAAATAGTATGCCCATAAGTGCACTTTTTTGACTGCGTTGTCTCACATTATCAGCCTAGAATATTGACTTTTCTCAGAAAGCAACATTGATGATTGGTGCGTGTTTCTGTATGGCCAGGATGAAATTCGTTAGATACTTTACTATATTTTGGAGAGTTTGGAAAATTGAGTCGGTGATTTCAGCTATCGCACTCATGCATTCGTTACGCTTATTTTACTGGACAGCTCTACACCCGGCACTAATTCATGGAAAAATGACCATTGTGTAATCTAGGGTCATCGTCATTGGTGCTACATTCGATGTCCACCGTGTTTGCCTAGTGCCGTTGGCTTTGCGTGGCTAAGCCGGAGAGAGCTGAAATGAAACCCGGCCACTAGGGCCGACCTATTATGCAGCCAAAATTAAAGAACACTCGTTTACCGTGCACTGAGTGCATGTTAGAGAGCCCCAGGTGGTCATAATTAATCCAGCGTCCCCTACTACAGCGTGCCTCATAGACATATTATTGTTTTGGTACTTCAGACACCAGAATTAATTTTGTTACATTTTATATTGTAGCCATAAATAGCAAATGTGATCATACGAAAACAGAAATGTTTATTATCCCTTTCTATGCCGGTTTTATATGTTTACAAAATTCTTTAATGTTTTTGCGTGGCATGATCAAGTGATGTACATATAAAGAGTCTGCGATAAATTTCACTTCTCCAGACAAAGCAGTTTAGTTAAAACAAGTTGGAGGTATGTATATGTCTTATTAACACTAAATTGTCTTTCAGAAATCGCGACACTATGTCTCAATGGCTACCGAGGCTCTTGATGTAAACTTACATCTGACTTCTCCATCGTTAACGAATGCCTTTACAAATTATTGTGTCGAATATGTTGATGAGGTGCTTAGAACTAGTTTCCAACTAATGTATCCTCTGTACAACAGGCCGTTTAGGGTAAAACGTGAGGCGTACTCGTCGCACTCACATTACATCGCTTTTTCGAACAGTGGGGCTCATTTGTCCCACTTAGTTTTGAGGATCTCTATAAAAGTATATGTAGCCACATCCCTCGCAATACAAAGCATGATGGACCTAGTGGCATAGAGGATGCGAGGCACAAATTTAGTGCGCAAATTTCGCCACAGTGTCAAACACCAACAGCCTCAATGCCATTTTGCAGGTGCGTTCAAACGTACGACTTTTGTGGGTAGGTTGTCGCCTTGAAGTACAGAAATCGGTGCTCACCGAGAGGTGATGGTGTAAATAAAATGCTGCAACGAGGATTACCCACTCGGATCATTGCGAGCATTCCATTCGCGAGCAAATGTTGACCTAATCGAGAAAGCGTTTCAACAATTAAATAAAGTTTTTAGCTATTGCACGTTTATCACCACTTAGTACCTATTAGTACTTACTACGTTTTCGCATGAAGTGTTGAATAATTAGATAGCAGCTAACAAATGAGATGAATGCGTCTCCTGGCTTTTGAGAAGCGTTTTCGCGCACATCATCAAGTGAGACGCGATATGAATCATTGTCCTAGAACGGGCTATTTTTCACTGAAGCTCACAAGACCAATCGCTGTTTTCTGTTTTTTGCAGTTTTGGTCGAAGCATAGTCTTGTATGGACAGCAAGAACAACTGAAACTTTATCGGGCAGATGCGAACGCCAAGAACCTAAGAACTTGACCGAAGCTGGTGTCATACTAAAGGTCACGTTCATTGACCCAGTTCCAAAAACACTGTAAGATATTAAAGCTTCTGTTCTTTCTATGAATAGTGTTTTACATTTACTTGTCTTGCAGAGAAACTAGAGACTATTATTGGGAATTTCGCACTGACGGCTCAATGGTCATCATCACAAATACAGTGCAGGCAAACCCAGTAAGTAATAGTTTCGCAACCTTCATCGAAAGCAACCTCAGAATACATATTTTGAATGGTTATTCCAGCAAGTGTCCTTTTTGATGCCAAAGCATCAAATGGCCCATTGGTCGAAAAAGTAGGCGTCTGTCGTCAGGAGAATCGTAAAACAGCACCTCAATTCCCATGGGCTGCGCGACGCCACGTCACGAGCGCGCCTCGAAGGAGCAGGACGGGCAAACCGGCACACGTGACGTGATGCTGCATTAGCGTGCCAGGTGTTGGGTGAGGGGAGGGGTATTGCCACGTCACTCTTGCTCTCAGAAACCTGAGTTATCTGCGCGTTCCTTGTCCGCGCATGCTCCAACCTGCGTTCTATCTGCGCTTTGCAATCGCTATAAATAAATAATATATAAGAACAGAATAAATTCGAAAGGGAAAAAACCGAGTGTCGTACCCGCTGGGCTTAAGCAGCGCGTCCTAGATAACAAGCATGTGCACTCTGCTTTCTGACGTCATGCTACTTGGAGCAAAATTTCCATTGGAAAGCCCCGGCGTGACGAAAGAGGTGACGTCAAAATCATTGTTGCTTACTCGGGACCGTCCCAGTTAGACTTTTTTAATCACCGTTTAATGGACATTAAGGATTTTGCATTCAGAACTAAAAAAAAGTTATGGGGTTTTACGTGCCAAAACCGCCATCTGATTATGAGGCGCGCCGTAGTGGGGGACTCCGGAATAATTTGGACCACCTGGGGTTCTTTAACGTGCAGCTAAATCGAAGTACACGGGTGTTTTCTGCATTTCGCCCCCATCGGAATGCGGCCCTCTTGGCCGGGATTCAATCCCGCGACCTCGTGCTTAGCAGCACAACACTTCGCATTCACAACTCATGAGTGCTTAGGTGTCCCCGAATTATCGATTCATCATCATCATGATCATTTAATAATCCTTAAAGGCCCCTTTCGGAGTATACATAAGGGGGGGGGGGCAAAAACAGAAATACAGAGCAGTCATGATATCAAAAATTGTATGAACGCTAAATATAGAAAAAATAAAAATAAATATATACATATAGGGATATATAACACATATATATATACATATATAAATAAATAAAAATAAAGCAATAGTAGTAAGACGTGGCAAGGTGATCACGTTTAGATAATGGGCGGTCAGTAACTGGTTAAATTTCGAGCTATCATCTCAATGGCGAGGGATGTGGCAGAAATGTTGCCTTCTGCAAACGAAATATTTCTTCTTGGGCATCGAAATTCACGGCAACGGTTGCCAGAAATAGGGGATTCTTAGTGTGTAATATTATTTGAACTGTTGTGATCGTTATGTGTTAATGCAAACGGAGGATTCGATATGAATTGCACTTACGACAGTAACGAGAACAATAACGAATCTGCTCAAAGCTGATAAAGCTAACATTAATGGGCTTTAGAGGTTATGTTGTTTGAGAGCAAAACCGTGGCCTCCGTGATATAGCAGCGCTGTGTCGCTTGGTCTTATGGTGTAGAATATTTTCAGAATTTTGGCGGCTTCGTAGGGCCATAGGGCCGTCCGGAATTTTTCCTACCAATGTAAGCAAATTTTTAATGATGCTGCAACAGTAGGGTAATTAGCATACTGCTGAATATGTACAGCATTTTCAGCAATCGACCACCTAAGAGAACTTGTGCATCACCTTTTTTCCGGACTCGACCGTCGCATAGCCAAGCGCAGCTATAGCGCACAAAATCTACAGCGATTATAAACAATTGTGTTAGTGACGACCGAGGCTGGCCACCTCGCAGCAGTGCTGAGACAATCAAAGTGCTCCATTTTTGTCAATAAAGGTACGAAAAACTCCAGCACTAAGCTGCTCCACTGTGTTGAGCGATATTTTTCAATATTGCAAGTGGTGCATGGCTGCATGCATTGTAGCAGGCAAGCGAACTGAACAAGAAGAGCTTGGTTTTGCATTCACACGTTTTATCACACTGCTGTCCTCGAGGTAGCGAAGTTGCTTCTTCTGTCCTGCTTCTCTCCCCCCGAGGTCATGCTCGGGGGGAGAGAAGTCAGAGTGGAACTGTCAGTCCTCCCCTCACTTCGGACACGTGATACTGCCTTGCTGTCTAACCCCAGGACAGGTCAAAAGAAGTGGTGAACTCCCCCTTCTCACTTCATCAGCCACAAGAAAGCAGCATTGTACAAAAAAGTCGTCATTCTTGGCATAAACAGACAAAAAGATAATCGTATTGGTGAAGCAGCACAGTGACCAGGACAAAGTGGACAGACACAGGAATGCACGAGACTCGCTGCCTGCGACTGTGTCCTGGTCAGTGCGCTGCTTCGCCAATACAGTATGATGGTTATTCATCAACTCGCCCAACTTTCCACATTACTGAATGGACAAAAAGATATATTGGCACGCAAAAATTCAAGAACATTGTTACGGATGAAGCCTATTGAATTTAGTGATGGTCTAGTAAGAATGATCATCCATAAACTCAGTGACTCGGTTCTGCCATCAGCACCTAAAATTCATGGTCCTCTTCATGTTCATCTGACCGCCACTTTGAAGTTGCGCTTAAAGACCCGGCGACATCCTGCTCTTCGCCTCGCTACAGCCATGACGATGCATTCCCCTTTTCACAGAGGACGCCCATCGCATGAGACGGAGACGGGTTTCGGGTGCGTCAATGTGCGAAAGCTTAGTGTACATAGACTGGCGTCCTTGTGACGTGACACGTGTTATATCGCTGACTTGGTCTATAACCGTGAAAGGAACAGTATAATGCGCCATAACGCTTTTAGCAAAAGCCGCGTCTACGCTGACGGGTTCATAGCCACACCAAGTAACCTTTTTTGAACGAAACTGACTCGTGGCGGTGGCCATATTGCTCTTTGGAACGCTTTTGTGAGGCCTGCGTACGCAGACGAGCACTTTACGGGTTTCATTACCACGGCACAAAACATCGGCAGCGGAGCCCTCAGTATTGAGTGTAAATAGGAGGTTCTCTTGAGACGCTGCATGACAATTGAGCCCACGGCATGTAGAAAGGAGTATAGCATGTGATTTCGTGTGTCGCCGCATTCAAGGCATAAGTGATAGACGGTAAGATATTCTCCTATTTCTTGCGATTGGATGACACATACATACCCAGCATATTAGTCAGGGTGCTATTTCTACGTTCAACGTCCAACAAGGCCATTCGTCTGTGGATGGTATGGTGTTGAGTGGAGGAATTGCGAAGTGCAAAGGCTCAGCAATTCCACAACAACGCCTACGCAGCGTTGCAGCAACATCGCGATGCAAGCAGCTGTGGAGAAAGATATCGAAGGACGTTTCCGCGTATACGCGTACAGCAAGATGGTTGACACAGAAGATGATCCAGTTGTAGTAGAGATGAAGCAACGCACGCAGCAGTGGGACACTGTCTTGGATTTAGGTGCGAGCGCAGATCGCGAGCTGTTGACGCTGCTGCGACTGTCTTTGTTCCCGTCGTGAAACCCTTCCGCCTGACGTCATACGTTATTAAACCCCCTTCTAAAGTGATGGATGTGGGGGGTTTGCAAACCTGGAACTCCGAAGTCGGACGCTATCACCTGCTCCGACAATGGATGACGAAACCACCCAAGAAGCCGCCGCTCAATTGCTGCAAGTCTTCGCAACCGGCGCGCTGCGCTAGCGCGACCGTCCCTTCTTTATTGAAACTGATGACGACGATGTGGAAGATTGGCTGGCGACAATCGAAAAGGCGAGCGGCCATAATAAAAGGGACGACCCGTCGAAACTACACAATGTGTCGTTCTATCTGAAAGACGTCGCAGGCCTGTGGTACCACAACCCGCCGTGCGCAAGCTCCGCGCCGGAGAGCGCCTCCGCGGACGTGCGCAGCAACAAGGCGAAAATTTTACGAGCTACATAGAAGGCGTTATAGACTTGTGTAAGCGCCTGAATCCGTCCATGCCCGAGCAAGAGAAGATTAAACATATCTTGAAAGGCATTTACGGCGATGCCTTTCAAATGCTTCTGGCAAAGGACCCACGCACCGTAGCTGAGCTTACGACCTTGTGTCAGAGCTTTGACGAGCTCCGTAAGCAACGCGTCTTAGTTCGGCGGCCGACAACAGATGATTCCCTCGCCACGAAACTCGTGGTCACCACTGATGGTTAACATCGGTGGTGACTACGAGACGCTACTGTCGCAAATCAATGAATATGCACGGCAGCTCTCGTGTTCATCGTATTTGCCGACCCCACAAGTGCCTACGCGCAATCTCGCTCCGTCTTTCCGACAAGTTATTCAGGACCAAGTCTCCGAGGTGCTGCCGTCCGCCGCTCAGCCGACACCTGTTGCCGCAACACTCATTTATGTGGCTGCCGCTGCAAAGCCTCCGCGTTGACCACCAGCGTTGGCCCCTCGACCTCTCCGACAGCCACCGGCGCCATTATCTGGTGCACAGCAGCACATCGTCAATCCGTGGCGCACTGCTGAAACCGACCGATATGTTACGCTTATGAAATCCCCGATCACGTTGCGCGCTTCTGTCGTAGGTGCTTCGCGGCTGCCCTAGTTGCACCAAGATACCACGACTATTTATTCCGGTCCCAGTACTACACTCCACAAGACGCGCCACCTGAGGTATAGGCACGAGACCCCCAACCTGATTCCGAATTGCAAACCTTTGCTTACCGTCGCTCACCCTCACCATGACGCAGTTCTTTGTCCCCTATTCATCCGATTGCAGCATGCACGGCTAAAGTCGTCATTGGAGAAGTTCTGTACAACATTGAATTTATTGTGTTGACTTTATGTCCAAATGATTTGATCCTTGGGTGGGATTGCTTGGCGCGTCATCAGGCCGTTATAGACGGCGCTCACGCTTAGATAGAACTGCCTATATTTGGCGATGTACCTTCTGCCCATATGCCCGTGCCTGGTGTTGGCAAGCTTGTCGTCGCTGCTGACACTGACCTTCCCCCTCTCAGTGCCGTCATTGTCTCTGTTTACTGTGCTGCCCTTACTGAAACTACAGTTCTGTTCACACAGTCTGACGTATTCAGTCGCCGCCACCATGCGTCGCTGCCATTTGCCGTCCTAGCACTTCACCAGGATGCCTCCGGAATACTTATTTCCAACGCTACCTCATGCCCTTTCACGTTGCGCCGTCATGAGCCGATTGGCCACGTTCATTCGGTCGACGATGATGTCATCGTGCCTATTGATTCCTACGAGCCCAGTCCGAAACCTGCGCTGAATGTGCTGACACCTCACCTTGCATCCGATGGCGTGTCCTCAGACGTATTTTCCCCTTCCATCGACAGTAACCTCCCTCCGGATCAACGTGCGCTGCTTATTACGCTTCTCAACGAATTCAGAAGTTCGTTTGACTTCCCTCAAGCATCATTAGGTCGAACGGACACCGTCGTTCACAAAGTTGACACCGGAAGCAACACATTTTTGCGCCAGCCGAGCGTCTTATAATTACGGAACAAGTTAACGACATGCTTCAGCGTGAAGTCATCAAGCGTTCCTGAAGTCCTTGGTCATCCCCCGTTGTGCTGATCAAGAAAAAAGACGGCTTCCATTATGTTTTGTGTGGACTACCGGCGTCTCAACAAAATTACTAGAAAAGATGTTTACCCTCTTCCCCGCATAGAAGATGCCCTCGATTGTCTACAAGGCGCCGAATTTTTCTCTTCGCTCGACTTGCGTTCGGGTTATTGGCCAGTCCCGATGGCCCAGTGCGACCGTCCAAACACCGCGTTTGTCACACCAGATGGCCCGTACGAATTCACAGTCATGCCATTTGGACTTTGCAATGCGCCTGCAACAATCGAGCGAATGATGTACGGCATTTTACGCGGTCTAAAATGGCAGATCTGTCTGTGCTATCTAGATGACGTCGTCGTGTTCGCCCCTGATTTCGCTACACATCTCGTCCGCCTGCGAACGATTCTCCAGTGCCTTAGCAACACAAGCCTTCAGCTCAACCTGAAGAAGTGTCACTTCGGGGCTCGCCAGCTCACCATACGGAGTCATTTAGTCTCAAAAGAAGGCATTCTTCTTGATCCTGACAAATTTCACGCCGTTGCGGAGTTTCCTAAGCCAACTACCGTAAAAGAATGTCGCAGCTTTGTGGGCTTATGCTCGTATTTTCGTCGCTTTGTCCGGAACTTTGCCTCCATCGTGACACTACTTACGAAGCAGTCTTGCTCGCCCTGGTGACCTATCAAATTGGATTCAAGCCTGCGACGACGTCCTTCACTGCAGTTGCTGCGCCGTGCGGTGCATTGCCCAGCACCTCCGCGAAAAAGGATTACGGATAATACGCCTTGTGCTAAACGCTGTTTGATGACAATCGTCAGAAAAACAGCCATTAGGTTCTGTATTCAGTGAGTCAGATACACAGACAAAGACCATTTATTCAGGTCCTCAGGAACTGCGTTGGGACCCCCCTTTTAGGGGGAGTCCGTAGCAATCGCGGGCCGCTCCCACGCAGGGACCGGAAGACCGTGGCCCTCCGCCCTCTGGCAGGCCCTCTGGACAGCCCGAAGTTGAACTGAGAGGTCGCTGCTTTTAAGGGCTTCCTCCCAGTCCTCTTTGTATTGAACTCTGTGTCGCGTAATGCAGGACATTGCCAGAGCACATGAGCTAATGAGCAACACGCCTGTCCGCCGTCCGCATATTGTGGTTCGATGTTGGGCGGGAAGTGACTAAACCTGCCCCGTGAAGCGAAAGACTCTGTTTGGAGCATCCTGAAGGCCGACGATTGCGGACGAGTGAGTTTAGGGTGGGGAAGTGTAAAAGCACTCAGAGAGAGATGATAATGAGCCATGAACTCTTGGAAAGTAAGGAGCGAGTCCCTGTACCTCCCGGCGTCCCCGCCTGTGAATCCGCCGGGACCGCCACGGTGAGTGAAACCTCGCGCACGGTCATGGACAAACTCATTGGTGTTGGGAACATCGGGATATACGTTGGCCCCCATGTAGGCTGAGAACCATTTTATGGTGTGAAACCCGGCAGCCCTTCGTTGTCGAGGATGGCCGCTGCCTCCCGCGAGATCGAACCCGAGGCTAAAGCCCTAGCTGCGCAGTGCGAGTCTGTGAAAGTATTTGGACGCGATGGGTCATTCATTGCTATAGCGATGGCGATTTGCTCAGCCACCGTTGCCGAAACCTTTCTAACCGAGGCAGAGCATAGCAGTTTGCCACTATGGTCGACCGAGGCCACTGCGAAGCAATGGGAAGGCCCGTAATAGGCTGCCATCGACAAAGGTCGCTAGATCCGCACTATTTGTAACCGATTTCAATAAAGAACTGGCCTGAGCTATGCGGTGCCCTAAATTGTTTTCTGGGTGGACATTTCTTGGAATTGGATCTACCGTAAATGTACCTCTGATCGAGGACGGTACACTAACTTTACGCTCAGCAGTCTCTGTAAGGCCGCAGCCTATGGATTCCAGGATGCGCCTACCAACCCGCGAGGATGATAGAGCCCGACCTGAGCCATCTGCTGGGCCTCGATTATCTCCGAGAGGGAGTTATGCATGCCTAATTATATGAGCTTCTCGGTGCTGATGATGATAGGTAAGTCTAGAACTCGCTGTATGCGTTTGGGCATTAGTGTATCAATTTTTCCCTCTTCCCTTGCGGACCAGTGCAGCGCTGAAGCGGCATAATTAATGTGGCTAATGAGAAACGCGTGGCACAGCCGAAGGCGATTGCTCTACATCAGCCCGCCCCTGCGGTTCGAGACTCTGAGTACGAGCCTAAGCATGTTCTACGTCTTGGAGGTGATGCGGGCTATAGTCTGTGAGTTGCCCCCTTGGACTTTATAAGGAGTCCGATGACCCTAATGGATTCTACTCTGGTGATTTTCAGCCGATCCCGTGTGTATAGAGCTATGGGAATCTGCTCTAAAGGAGTGAGGTTCCTAACTCGGCATAAAACGCACCCTTAGTCGTGGTCAAGAAGGCCGATGGTTCAAACAGAGTCTGCGTGGATTTCAGACGTGTGGACGTGTGTTGGGTGGGTCTGTACAGTAAGAACCCGGGCTTAGCCGGTGACAGGCTCAGGCCCGAACCGACTAGAAAGTTCTCCGTGATGTCCAATGTCTGTTAAAGCGCCTGCTCTACGGAGTCGTCGGACCCTCCGATGCACCACACGATGATATCGTCTGCGTAGACAGCATGGTTAATCCCGAGCATCATGGCGAGTCGCTCCGACAGGCCCTTCATAGCAATATTCAGGAGTAAAGGAGACATGATTGCCCCCTGTGGGGAGATTCTCGCTCCCAGGGTAAATTCGACGAGGTCAAATGTGACTTGACCAATCTTGATGGTAGCCCTGCGATCACTGAGAAACGAGCTAACGTATGGGTTGTGCCCAGAGCCATATCCGAGACCGCCTCAAGCGCAAACTTGTGCGAGATATTGTCAAAAGCTTTGGCCAGGGGTGCTATGCAGGATGCGCCGAGTTTCTCGTTCGCACGAGTTTTACCTGAGTTCGCTGGATGGCAGTCAGTGAAAGGAGATAGCAAGGAACGTGAAAAGCAGCAGGCAAAAAGAAATGTCGAGATAAAGCCGCGTATGACAACATGAGCGCACCCTGCGCGGCACAGTGCTTCCGCGCTTCAAGCACAGAGGACTGCGCAACAAAATGCGCCAGCGCCGCGTATTGTTATCAACGTATTATCGCAATTTAGCAATACCGTCACTGTCCCGCTGTCTATCTGCACACATGCCGTGAGCTGTTTGTCACGCCTTTCTGGGGCGCTCAAGGGCGTGCCTCCTCTTTTCGGCATTGTCTGTCTATCGTCCGTCGAATGCGAACAGTGCACATGCGGTGCATTCTTGCAGCTACACTTTCCCTCAATCGAATACTTTAAAATTCAAGAAATAAAATAACGAACATTTCATTTCTTAAAGTATCGGTTTTCAGTTTTGAGTGCTATAAATTTGTGATGACATACGGAGATCGAGCGAATTATTCAATTTTGAACTTTTTTGACGCGAGTGGTGACAGTGAGGTGAAAGCTTACAAGCGGATACATTCTACAGGATCGCACGCACGAGGGAGTTCATACGGTGAGCAGTCACCAGGGGCGCTGCACTGCTACTCTAGATAAAGTCAGTCATGCCAATGATCTGTCCATTCCCTGTCTATCAGGGGAATGGCAACGCCGCGCAGCGGCATGGCTGTTCACCACAGGTTCTTCACAGAGGCGGCTATTAAGGCCGCCGCTTTACCAACTGAAACGACACTCTAGCCATAGGGACGGGAGCAATGGCTGTCGCTGCAAAATGGGTGTGCTGTATTCTAGGGTCCGTAGTGACGCAGCACAGTGAAAATGCGCCAGTTGATCTGCCTGCGCGAAGCCTCCGCGATGCATTGCGATGAACAGCGTGCTGCCCAGCGACACAATGCATTGCTTGTTATAGCTTGCCTAGTGAAGGTGCCTCCGTGCGCATGTACGCAGAATTTGAGTGCGTTGTTCACTCCAATATGCTTGACGATTGCCTCTATTGCTGAGCTAACAGCGATCGCAGATGGATATCGTAACGACAGCGCTGCAGTCGCATTTTGGCGGGTGAGGGCTCTTGTGTGCCGTTAGGAAATTGACTTCGAACGCAGGAATGTGTTGGAACTGTTTAGTGTGCCGTGCTTGTGATGAAGAAATGCCATCGCACTGGGTCTAGAAAAGCGAGCGTTTCTCGACGCTGACCATGTTTGCAACACTGCGGCTCTGATACATCACCGATGACAGATACGTTGTCGTTGGAAAACACTACGCACTGCTTAGCATCGTCGTCCACCACGGCGCATCGACGCCTTGCAAGCAGCTACATTGGTGTGCCGATAATTATTTCCTATGCACTACATCGCCGCAATGCAAGTAATGAAACAGTGTTGTGGGGCCATGACAGCGCAAGAAGATATATGCATAAGCCAGCGAAAGTCGACGCTTTGTTTTTGATAGTGGTGCTCAGTACATCACCGATAACAGTGCGTTTTGCGTGTGTTATTTCGGTGGTCAATATTGTTGATGCCTCTCAGTTCCGCACCACGTCGCTATTGCCGAAAAATAAGTTGGACGTGGCTCAAACGCGGTGGGCGCGCGGACAAGTTACATGCCTCGCGTGGGGCGTGACCTATGGTTTTGATTGACAGGCGAACTCGTGCGAAACTCGTACATCGCGAAACCCCCCTCGAGTTGAACTCGGGAACATGGTGGCGGCAGCAGCAGCCTGTGTCATCGCATCCAGCGGCAGCAAGTGTCAATATGACCATCTGGACCCGTTCATATATATGACCGACGTAGAGTTTCAGCGTCATTTTTGCATTTCCAAAACGTCAGTGCGCTGGCTGTGTGACGAGTTAGGCGAAGGCCCTCGTCTGCGCCTATGCTTTCCGAGTACAGACTGGTGTGATTACGCTGCAGAGGAAAAGTTCGTGCGATCACTTCGGCTCTCTCCGGCTTCAATCACTTCGGCTCTCTCCGTCCAGCGCGCCCCAGCCCCAGGCCAGGTCTGGCGGCGTCATCGCAGTACTGGGGCACCTGCGAGCACCTGGGGTTCAACCCGGACCAACCAATCTGCGAAGGCGAAGTGGTCACATTATATAGGAAGACTCAGAATGGACGCCGAGCCGCCTTCCGGTGAAACAGGCGCCGAAAGCAGTTTTCGCAGTCACACGGTACCGCTGCACTGCACGGGCAGATAGGCGAAACGAAGTTACTTCGCCAACACGGACCGCCTCGGCCGTCCGAACGACCACCTCTCGAGGCGGCAAATGATTTGGCTCACATACTGTGTGAGCAAAAGCATAGACATATGGCTGTTGAAGGAGATGATCGACGACTTGCTTCTTCTATCGGAGCACGCCATCACCGACTGGAGGAACTACACACGTGAGGTCGCGAGGGACGAGCTGCTGGCGCGACCTCAACTCGGTGACCCCGGGAATATAGCGCAAATTTACGAGTGACATCTTCGCGGCGAGAAAAAGTACAATCGAGGCCGCCTAATGACGGGCGACAACGTTCCGCCGAGCCGCCAAAATTACGGCGGTGTTAAAGATGGTGGCCCACGGGTCTTCGGCATGGTCTGCGCGACCAAAGTGGTGCTGCGACTTTTCAAGGTCGACCGACGAAAGGTGGCGATACTAGGCGCCCTTATTGCAGCCAATGTTCAACCGGGGACCATTAATACTGACGAATAGGCCGCATACAACTGTATCCCAAATTTAGTGGATGCTAACGGGGCTATGCATCATTCTGCATTAAGAGGCAGTCAACCACAGCGCCGACTTAGTGGACCCCATCCCGGGCGTTCACACGCAAAAAATAGAAAGTAATTGTCAAAAAAAAGTGTAGCACCACCTCGTCAGAGGTGGGTACAGGGCAACTACACCGATGCTGGAGTTTCACCTTGGATGGATGTGGTGGCCGTCAACAGTCACGTGCGCTGAAAAGACCCTCTCTTGCGTTTGTTAGAAACCACAGATCGTTCGGGCTACCCAGTGTAAAGATTTTTTCCTGCGGTTATTAGAAGCCATCGCTCGGCGCTAGCCAGTATGACGGTGCATCATAACGTAAAAGAAAATAAAGCGTAGTTTTTTTACCCTTGTATGAGTGCTTTCCGACATTCCTGAGTGCTTACACGGTAAGCGCGCGGCAAAACAATTGTGCGCTAGCCGACGCTCACTTCGCCTCGCAGCCTTACTTTAGCGCGAGCAACGAGCGATCTGTTAAAAGCCCAGAGCGAAAAATAAGCGCACACCAATCTGTGCTCGGAAATGCTAGAGCAAGCACTTAGCGAGCCACGCCAATTAAATCCAGAGGGAAAAAAAGAGGGTGAGCGTCCCCTCGTGGTATAACACGAAACGTATTAAACTACGAATTAGTCTAATACACATTCAGGGTACATCTTGTAAACTTTAAAATGCTAATAACCCACGTTAATGTGACTAATATTATTGTAATAAATGTATTTATTTTATAAATTGCTTGTGCCTGTAATGCACTCGGTGGAACGACAAACAAGTGAAAGAAGGCATGACCGTATGATCACAAGAACGCCAGCTTGTCGACCGCCCATGTTGCAACGCCCAAGGGATGATAGCCACCCAGAGTGAATCTAGTTGAACCAATGAAACTGGAGGCGTGCTGACGGACAAACTTTAACTTTTTACCATTAGTTCTTTAATCTTGGGGCGTTGCCAGAGCTCGTGAAGATCCCGAGTTTCGCCAAACTCGGCGCATCCTGCATAGCACCCCAGGTCTAGAGCTAGTATGCCTCTAGTATCCCTCGTGTGGTTGTCAATAATTTGTCTCTTGATAAGGAGCTAGACGTGCTGTGTGGATATTGCGGGTCTAAATCCTGCCATATTGCTGGGTGTGGAAGGACACAGACGAAAGAGGCGATTTATGCGCTATTTACAATGGAGCCAGACAGCCAAGCCGACATTTGCTCGCGCCAAGAGCTTAGCCACACTTCATCGTCTTCCTCGCGGCGGCTCGTCTCTTGAGCATCTCTCGATGATATCGTAAAATGATATCGTAGGGCTTGAGTCGGGCTACGTGGACAATGTCACTGGTTCTCACAGGGGAGGACATAGTGGGCATGGCTAGAACGATTTCATAGGTGACATCAGTCACTTGGCGGAGCACGCGATATCAGCCAGTGTAACAGGAGAGCAGTTTTTCACAAAGAGCAACTTTACCCTATGCTCACCAAAGCAACACGAGGGTTCCGGGCGCAAAATGGACGTCACGGTAACGGAGGTCGTAGCGGTGCTTTTGTTTGTCTTGAGACACTTACAGACGAGCGCGCGCAAGCTGGTGAGTATGGTCAGCACGGGTGATTTCATCACGGGTGTATTTGCTACTTGAAGCTGTGGTGCACGGAAGCACATTATCTAGTGGTAGCGTCGGTTCTCGGCCATGCAGTCATACAAGAGGTAAAACGGGGGAAAGCCGGCAGTTTCGAGACGGGAGGAGTTGTACGCAAAGGTAGTGTAGGGTAGATCCAGGTCCCAGTCAAGGTGGTCGGCTGAAACGCATTTCGATAGCACGTCTGTAAGGATTCGGTTCAAAAGCTCAGTGAGGCCATTCGTTTGTGGGTGGTAGCAGGTGGTAATTTTATGCTGTATTGAGCAGGCATGCATGGTGTCGTCAATGACTTTGGCCAAAAACGTACGACCACGGTTTGTGAGCAATTGACGCGGAGCACCATGCATCAAATATTATCGTGTAGGAGGAAGTCCGCAACATCAGTTGCGCAACTAGTCAGAAGAGCGCGTGTTAATGCGTAGCGGGTCGTGTAGTCCGCAGTGACAGCAACCTACTTGTTTCCTGATGTAGATTCCGGAAATGGCACGAGAAGGTCTAAGCCAACGCGATGGAAGGGCTCGGCAGGGATGTCGAGCGGCTTCAGGTAACTAGCGGGGAGCTGGGAAGTATCCTTGCGTCGTTGACAAAGTTCACAACCGGCGACGTAAAGCCCGGCCAGGAAAAACGGCAACGTACACGGTCATATGTTCGAGATACGCCGAGGTGTCCTGCCGTTAGTGCGTCGTGAAGCTCTTCTAGAACGGTGGAGCGGAGGTGTTTAGGTACTGCAAGTAGGAACTCAGAGCCGTCCGGATGAAGGTTACGACGGTACCGATTATCGTCGCGGAGAACGAAGAGGCGTACAGTAGCATCGGCTCTAGAGTGTACAAAATGGTCGATGAGTGCGCTGATGTAGGCGTCACGACGTTGCTGGTCGGCGAAATGAATGAGCTGTGATACCGAGAAAACGCAAGCAGCACTGTAAATATTGGAGGAGTCCGAGTCGTCAATAGGGTAACGTGACAAGCTGTCAGCGTCTTGGTGCAGGCGGCAGGACATGTACATTACAGAATATGAAAATATGGAATATGAAAGCCCATCGACCAAGCCGCCCTGTAGGATCCTTTAGCGATGAGAGCCAGCAGAGGGCATGATGGGCAGTGACTACGGAGAATGGACGACCGTAAAGGTAAGGACGGAACTTCGCAATTGCTCAGACAACAGCAAGGCATTCCCTTTCCGTAATCGATTAGTTGCGCTCCGATGGTGATAGAATACGGCTTGCATAAGCAATAACGCGATCCTGGGCATGCTGACGCTGGGTTAATGGCACCTACACCATGGCCGCTGGAATCTGTACGCAATTCTGTAGGGCCACCAGAGTCGAAGTGGGCAAGAATGGGAGGTGAGTGACGAGACGAGAGAAGGCGGCAGCTCCTGAAGTACCCCACGAGAATTTTACGTAGTTCTTCAAAAGATTAGTGAGGGGTCTAGCAATTGCCGCAATATCTTGAACAAGACGACGAAAGTACGAGCATAGGCGTACAAAACTTCCAACGTCTGCGGCTGTCTAAGCAACCGAAAAATCTCGGACCGCGCGAGTTTTGTCCGGATCAGGCTGTACTCCAGAAGCGTCAACGAGATGGTCCACAACAGTAATTTAGCGGCTGCCAAAACGACATTTGGACGACTTGAGTTGCAGCATCGCCTTTCGAAATGCATCACGCATAGTTGTGAGACGCTCAAGGTGAGTGTCAAACGTTGGCACGAAGACGATGACGTCGTCGAGGTAACAGAGACGCGTGCACCATCTGAAACCTAGGAACAAGGAGTCCATCATATGCTCAAAGGTGGCCGGGGCGTTGCATAATCCTAGCAGATTTACTTTAAATTGGTATAGGCCATCAGGTGTGCTGAACGCGGTTTTTTCTCTGGCCATATCGTCATCAGCAATCTGCCAATATCCAGAACGAAGATCAGTAGAAGAGTAGCTGGAACCGTGGAGGCAGTCAAGGGCGTTGTCTATACGTGGGAACGGGTAGACGTCCTTAGGTAATTTTGTTCAGATGACGGTAGTCTACACAGAAGCTCCACGTATCATTATTCTTCTTAAACAACACTGCAAGTTATGGAGTTTTACGTGCCAAAACCACGATCTGATTATGAGGCACGCCGTAGTGGGCGACTCCTGAAATTTGGACCACCTGGGGTTCTTTAACGTGCACCTAAATCTAAGTACACGGGTGTTTTCGCATTTCGCGCCCATCGAAATTTAAACAACACAACAGGGGACGCCCAGGGACTCGAAGAAGGTTCAGTGACGTTTTTATCTAGCCATTTCGTTCACTTCACTTTGAATTGCTCGGCGTTCCGACGTATAAACTCGATAGGATCGTCGGTGAATAGGCGTATCATCGCCAGTAGGAATCCGATGCTTGACTGCGAGCGTCTGGCACGCTTGACTTTGAGCTGACACGATTTCTATAGGAGAATGCAGGAATTAAAAAAAAACACTCACTCACCATGAAAGTGTCATTCGTGCCTGCCCTAGTACGCACCGTCACAAGCCTACCCACAAATCCTAAAATTACCTAGCATATAGCGAAAACAGGACCTCAGGCTGAAGAACTTGAAAAGAACGACATTAGCAAACATCGAACTAGTCTTGTTCACTTCCGGTTCAACTTAAACTTCGCTCTGGTACGGTTTCTGTTCAAAGTGAAATTTATGCAATGTTTATTCAGTTCGTTGTTCAATATATTCTGGATCTTTCATGTTACTCGCATAGGTCTGCAGCATATAACATGTGCTCAGACTCACTGACAAAGCATATATTTTTCCTTAGGGCTTATTCCAAACACAACCCCTCCAAAACATGTACTCAGCCGGACTCACTCTAATTCATACTCACGAGAATTCTACTCAGCCTTGTTCAAATGGACTCAGACTCACTGAATTTCTACTCAGCTGAGATAACTCAGACTCAAACTAGCTAGTTGGTCAGAGTCTCAGTAATTTGACTCACAAGTTTGCCATCCTTTGCTTTTAAGCCAAGCGTGCGTTTTCTGGACAGCTGGAATATGGGCCTACGTTATAAATTTATCTCCCTGCCCTTGGACTTCGAATTTATACACCCATATCTCTTTTTTCTCTTTTACGCGCTTAGTGCTCATCATGGTAGAAGAACTGGTACATGAAAACGATGACAAGACATGTGCCGTTGTTAAACGCAATGAATGGTGGTACTGGGCCGGTGAGTATTTTCATTTCATGCGACACAAAAAACGGATTAAATTTTAATCCGTGCCAAACTATTCGCTGAGCGCATACTCAACTTATGAAATCGCACAGCTTACCGCACATAGTTGGCCGCTGTGTGTCCGAGCCTACAAAACTTGTTTCGGAGATATGCACATCATGAAAGATAGCCTTCATTGTGATGACGCAGAAATTAGTACACATAATTAGCTAGCATATCTCAACAGGTTCCTGTGTTTGAGAACCACATATTTGGCCCGGCCTTTTATCTTGTTACAAACAACGACGTAAATAATTGCAAAATATACATTTGCTATGTATTAGAACGCTGCGAAAGCAAGAAGAGGCCAGAAAGAAAAACAATCTTTTGGACCGGTAGGAAAAGACGCAGGCCGCATTACAGAAGTAATGTCTCTTCTTACTCGTATGCATGTTTACCCCTAAAAGGGCCAGAAACACACTTCTAAGTAATCATAAGATAGCCTCACTAATAAAGAACGTCGCCAGGTGATTCGTCTGCCACAAGTCTTTTTTTTTCAATTTCGTCAACTATAAGCGCAGATAAAGGTAGTTATTGCACCGATGCGCGGCTTTCTATCTCCTTTCGCCTCCACTAGCATTGTTGTAATCTACACAGCGGAGGCAGGCAAGAAAGCAACAGCCACGAGTACTCAGGCAAAGATTCCAACACTATGCATCCTAGCCGCTCTCTTTTCATCGTGCCTTAGGGGATGTTCCTTCCCATTCAGGCTTGTGGTGCGCTCGTTCGAAGGCCAGTCCATTGTGCGGCATCATCCGAGTCTCCGTTTCTGCTGCCATTCTTTTTGGCACAGGCAGCCCCGCGGCCCTTTGTGGGGTCTCTTGTAACAGCTGACGAATAGACGAGTACGCGTACTACGTTTGCTTGAGCACTGCTGAACCGCTCGACATGTCGTTAGTGCTAGGCTATCTATCCGTAGACCTCGACCTGTTTGAAGGTGGGGTTGCCTGCGTGCCCGGACGATGACAGCCAAAATCGCTTTTCGTCGCTATACCCTTGCACCGCACCGCAAAACGGTGGTAGACGACGAGGTATCCGAATGACCTTCATCTGCAGACTAAGGAGACGGACGATGATATGCTGAAGTGAGTACTGTCATAGTGGCCCTAGATACAGTACTAGGTAAGTGACGGACGCAGACACATACTCTTTGAAAGAGCTGTGTACGCAAGGTGCCCTTGCGAAGTTAATTGTCATTCCTACTCCCAAATCACAACCACTACATGTTGGTCACATGTCACTCTACGTTGTGAGACAATGAACATGAAAGCCGACGTGCCTTGGCAGCCGTATGAATGTAATCTAAGTTGGCACTGGCGAAAATTTCCTACTGAACCAGACAACGTGACAGCATGTAGGTGTAGCGAAAAGATTGGCCCCCAAAAACAGCGCTAGTAACACCAACTGCGGTATAAACACTGTGATTTAACAGTTCCTTGCACTTCTATGCATTGTATTTGGGGAAATGCATATGAGCACAGCAAAATTGCCCCTGGCGTCAAAGTGGCTTTGTCATGGAGTAATATATGTACTTTTCAACAGAATTGCTTTCGACGTGGTATTCTAATGTTGCCGTCCTCTCGTTATTCATCTATGTAGGTGCCGTTGTAGATTCTGCGTCCGCAGAGAAATGTCATGGACAATCTGTGGTCTGTAGCGATCAAGCAATTCGTCACGAAACTGCACCCACAATTACATAATTCTGATGCGCATTTCCAGAGCACACTCTAAAAACAGTTTACGCACTTTGGGACGCATCTTTTTCCCGTCGCAATAAGCATAATGTATATTGCAAGCTTATTTTTTTCTTTACCTGTGTGGCCCTAATAACAATTTCTCTCAACCTATCATGAATTAATTTTTCTTCCGACAGTTCTGGATGGCTGATTAACTGTTTCAACTTCCCTTCTTATCTGATGAACCAAATTAAGCCAGGTAATTTGATATAATGAGGTTACGTTGCTCGCAGAGATATAGCATTACATTCACCTTGTCTGTATAACCATCTAGGTACTGTTTCCAGACATTCACCTCACCTACGAGGGCAATTCGGCATTATTACCGAAACACTTAATATCAGCACTTACGTATTTCACGCTGTTCTTATTCTTCTCTTTTGAACTTTTTACATCCACAAACACGTTACGCCCAACCAAGTCTTCTTTCTAATCACTGTCTCGTTAACCAAGGATGCCCTTGACACTTCGAATTTAGCATTTCACATTTGCCTTCCTAATGCATCAGAATTCCTACTCCCCCTCCCTTTGAAATTTTGTAGCACCCTTCTCAAAAATATTTCTCGATAACTGGTGGCGCTTGTAGGTCTCTAAAGTTTGCTTCGGGAACCAGATACACATATTTTTGTTCTGTTTACCTACTTCTTAATCTCTAACCGTATGGACATTTTTTACCGGCCTGAATCTTAATATACCATATTGCCGTGAGCTGTCTTTGTTCTTTTCCTCTTGTTTCTGTTCATGACGGTGATGCTAGTCCAAGATTGTCCTAGGAGACCCTCCTTCTTTAATACATACCCTGGCCTTCTGAGCACCCAGAAACTCCACAACCAAGCTATCGCACGACAAGCAAGTCGCCATCCCACATGTCGTTGAATACAGCGATTGCAGAAGACCCTGTTCTGATAAAAACATCATACTTGCTCAGTCTCCTGTTTACTTGCTGCCTCAAGCTCGCTGCGAACAATACCTGTGACGCTCTCATCGAAGGGGGGGGGGGGGGTTGAAGTGGTAAGGTCGACGCACGACGACTTCGCAGCCGCGTTAGGGAGACGGGAGAACTGTGGAATGAAGCGGCGGCTTTTGGCGAGCTCAAAGCGGCAGCTCAAAGTCATAGGGTCGACCGCACGAGCGGACACGAATTTTGTTTTGCTTGAAGAAGCAGGTAACGAAGCGAAACAGGAATTCACCTAGCGCAACCTGCCTGGGATAGGCCAGAGAATGCTTTGCTATACAACAGCTTTTGATGCAATTGGGATGTTATGGCTTATTGGCCCGAATCAGGATTGGTTAGTAGCCGTAGGCCTGTACCGGTAGTAGTAATTCCGGTGCGGGCAATGGCTTGAAGCCGTTGGCTGGATCTGGGCTCGGGCTTTAAATAGAGGGTCCGGGGCCAAAACATTTGATTCGTATTATTTACAGGTCGTCTTCCCAAGTTGCTGTAGCCGCAGGCGCTGTATGTTGGTCAACACCACAGCCTTTTCATCCAAGAAGAATGGAAAAAAATTATTAATTTTTTCGAAAGGGGTTGTGGGGACCTATTTCTATTCAGAGCAACATAACGCTTTTTGCTCGCTCGTTCTCGCACATCAGTTGATAGACTTCCTCATCCTGCCCGCCCCCCTGCCTGCGTGACTCGAGAGCTCATGCTCGCGTTCCTCTCCTCTCTATATCCGTGACAAAAATGTGGGTTGATTACAATACGCCGATTGGCCGAGTTGTATCTTCTGCATGCATGAAATTTCAGCAAAGCGGGTGAGGAGTTACGTGCTTTGTACTCTCTCGGGTCGGACGCAGTAAGGGCGTAAGGTTGGTTAGGCACGTTTCCAGTTGGAGCCAAAATGACATTGACTGCCCCTCCACTTAGTTTTGCCTGGGCCGAACTATTATGCAGAGAGGTCATACAACGGCGCTGTGCTGTACCTGATATCCCTCCAAGTCAAGTATTCTTCAGCCAGTCCCTGAACTAGCTTGGTGGCCCTTCACCGGATATGGTTCCCCACCACGCGCTGCTGTGAACACAAACATTCCGCCAAATAATTATGCCGGACGTGTTATATTCAGCAATGACATCCGGTGTAGAAGCGCATCCAGTGCAAGAAAGTCAACTAGTTACCGTCTCCTACGAGTGTGTTTTATGAGGGGAGTTATCGCGATGCAAGCATCGTGCCATAGCGTCTAAACAAGACACAATTTTTAAAATTTTGAACGTGCCTAAAAAGAGAGCTCCACTTTGCAAACTGCTTGCAAAGTAAATTTGAAATTTTACTTCATGGTAGCAGTTCACTTCTTTCAGCTTCTTTTTCAAGCTGATGGCATAGTATACATATGCAATTATCGTGTGCATGAGTTGTGAATCGGTCAGGATTGTTTCTTAGGAAACGAAAGTGTTTTATGATGCGCTAGAGCGCAATGGAAGTAGAACTGTTCCTTGGGCATTTCTTATGAGGGTTTTTTTATTCAATAGAGAAACTAATATGATTTTGCAAATTTACCTAAAGTACTTTTAATTAAAAATATGTACGAACAACTACATAAGATAAGGTTATTTCTCTGTTTTTCATTTCAGCGACAAGGAAGGCAGAATACGGTAAGCAGACATTGCTTGTCAGAAGTGCTTGTAAATGTTCTGCTTCCATTTTGTGTGTTTCATATTACCGTTCCAGCAAGAACACGGTATGGCACTATTTTCGCAAGCTCTCAAACTAGGCGCAACCACATAAACTTAAGTCAGGCAGTAGACAGTAGACATCGTCGTTTACAGCCAAATTACTTAAACGTAAAAAATTAAGTTCACGAAGAACGTACAAATAAAAGTTAACTTCAAACTCCGCAAACACAAGCAGAATAACCGGTTGGCAAAAGGGATCTACACTAATGCAGTATTGTGGTTTCCACCAGATAACAATTTTATCACAAGTGTGCAGTGCTGCCAGGTCAACATTATACAAGTAATGTAGAAGACAGGAGAACACAATGTAGAAATAGTATGTCATTGATACCTCAGTGCCTGTACTGCCCGTGCTATTTTTGTAAGGTCTCCAAAAAATCGCATAGTGACTTTCGACAGCAACACGATTAGCATTGAATCAATGTAGGAAAATGCTGTACTGCCACCACTGAGACATATTCTCCTGCTCCAATCGTCTCGGTTGCCCTACATCGCGACCCTGGTGTGTTCTCTGGCCTGGAGGGACAGGACGTTGACGAATGAATCAAGCTATATGAATAAGCCAGTGCTAATAACAGGTGCGACCCAACGATTATGCTTGCCAATTTCAACTTTTACCGCGGCTCCACCCCACGCATCTGGCACCAAACGCATGAAGAAGAGTAAACCAGTGGGGACAGTTTCGAAGAAAAGCTACGGGAGCTGTTCTGCGACCCCATTGGGCGCAAGGTTGCCGCGAGAAAGGCTCTTGCGTCTCGTGTTCAGACATCTACGGAGCCCTACGTTTCATACATCCTCGACGTTTTGGCTCTATGCCGCAGAGCTGACGACACTATTTCTGAAACAGATAAAGTGGCACGTGTGCTAAAGGGCATCGCCGACGACGCTTTCAATTTGCTTGTTTTCGGCAACGTTTCGACTATCGACGCCATTATAAAAGAATGCCTTCGCCTTGAACAGGCTAAGAGCCGCCGTATTACACACCACATCACGCGGCTACCAAAAACTGCTGCTACGTCGACATGTGAGGGTCGACTGCGTCAGACGACCACCTGTGACGACGTCACCCGTATTGTTCGCCGCGAGCTCGAGGCCACCTGTTCACCAGCCTTCTCCGCGATGGCTCCCGATCCGCCTCCCGAGACAGGAATTTCATGGCTCCCGAGATAGCTCCCGAGACAGGAATTTCAGAAAATGGGTCTGAACTCCGTGTGTTAAACGAATCAACCCAGCGTTCACTAGATCTCTAGCGGCCCTACTAGTCCCCGGCCGTCCTTTCCTGCTCCATACCGCAACCCGTCCGAATGGCGTACCCCTGATGACAAGCCGATCTGCTTCCACTGCTGTCGCACCGGCCACGTCGCTCGTCACTGCCGCAACCGATGGCCACCACCTGCTCGGACGTACGCCGACGCTTATTCCCGTACCTTTCGACCTGCTGTTTCCTATGCTACCCGCCATGAACCCGCTGCCGTTGACGCCCCAGCTCCGAACCTTCGCTGCATCCGCTCGCCCTCACCTCGACGCCATTAGTCTCGTTCGCCCCAACCCCGCCGCTTTTCTTCTCCGCCCATCACCTCCCGGATCCAGCCCGAAACTAGCACTGCAGC
>NC_051160.1:184927180-184963233 GCF_013339745.2 Dermacentor silvarum
GCTGACAGCATCTCACGAGGCATGTCCCGTCTTCTTCCTCTTCGCGTAGCACAGCGGTCCTTTAATGGCAGGCTCATACGCAATGCCTCGTAACATCACCCCCGCCGGACTAAGCGCCGTCACGGCGCCTTCTAAAATGAGTCAGCACTGCTGGTGTAGTAGAGTTTCAGCCGCGACACATGAACAACATCAGCAGCAGACGCAAAAGAAAAAGACGGGCGATGTTGGAGCGGGGTGATAAGGTAGTCAACATCGTTGAGCTTGCGCAGAACCTTGTAGGGTCCTGTGTAGCGAGGGAGGAGCTTCTCCCACAGGCCTTGGCGTCGACACGGCGTCCAGAGTAGGAACAGAGATTCAGGAGAGTACTGTTGCGTTTGCACACCGCTTATCAGCCGGCGCCCAAGTCTGGCTCATCTGTTCCGGACGATAATCTGTTTCGCGCATGTGCGCTGATATGTTTTCACTTGCCCTTTGATCACGGCGTTCCTTTAAGGACTGCGGATCACGCCGTTGGCGCTTCTTTTTGTACACCTTCTTTCGGCAAGCATGCCGCATTAAAAGTACGTTCTTCCTTCTCCCGGCGTCTTCTCCCGGCTTGGAACCCAACTCGGCCAAACGTAACAGTTGGTGGCAGCGGGGAAATGGCGGACCCCCGGGAGCGCTGCGGCAGCAGTCGGTGAGGCTTTGGCTTTGTACTCTGGTACGCCGCGTGTTATAATTTCCAGTCAGGGAAATAGGAAAGGCGGCTTAGAGGACTTTTGTCACAGTTACGGTAGTGAACATGGATTTGAATACCTTGCTAAAGGTAGATTTGTTGGCCGTAGCGGACGAGCTCGGCTTAGAGCTTAGCAAAGCTATTCGGAAACCCGAAATAATGGGCAAAATTTCAGCCTGTGGGGCGAGTGCCGACGAAATTGCTGAAGCAGTTGATGAAGTGCAGAGGAAACGCAAAGTGAAAGAGAGGAGGAACTAAAAATACCAATTGTAGTAGCTAAAGCGGTCTCTGACCACTGAGGCAGAGCCGAGTGCCGTCAATTATGACATGAGAGGTTTTCTTCAGCCTTTTGTTATTGGTAGTGAATTGGGGCTCTTTTTGACAAACTTTGAACGCACTTGCACAAGAATGGGCTTTGAGCTGACGTCCTGGCCTCAAAGACTTCTGAGGTTGTTGCCGGCGGAAGCCGCAGAATTTCTAGCTAGGTTAAATGCCGAAGAAGCGGAATGTTACCAGGACGTAAAAAGCGCCTTGTTAGCAAAGTACAAGTTGTCGCCTGAAGCTTTCCGGCTTAAGTTTATTAAATCGGTTAAGAAGCCGAACGAAAGCTACTCAGAGTTCGCGTACAGGCTAGCAAGCTTCCAAGAAAATTGGTTAAAAGGTGCTGACGCGTTCGAGGACAAGGCAAAAATGTTTGAGGAAATCTGCCTAGAGCAATTTTGCTCGACGCTTCCTGAAAAACTGAGGGAATGGATTCTCGATAAGCCAGATGTGAAGACGGCCTGCAAGGCAGCAGAGTATGCAGATGACTACTGCGCAAAACACCGTTCTGTTGACGCAGAAAGAAACATGCGAGGCGCACGAGGCTCTACACCAGAGCAGAAGGAATTCAGAAAATCTGAGAAGAAAGATAACAATACCACAAAGCAGGAATCTTTAGATTCACAGTTAAACCAATCTTTTGAGGCGCGGAAGCCTATCGTGTGCTTCAAATGCCAGAAACCAGGACACGTAGCTGCGGGGTGTCGCGTTCCAAAGGTATCACCGATACAGTTTCGTTATGGGGCAGGGCGAAGATTTGCTGCAACCTTACCTACATGACATGTAAGTTAACGGCCGAGAATGTAAGGTCTTGCGCGACACAGGTGCAACGTATGACGTAGTGCACTCTTCCCTAGTAAATTCTGGTGACTTCACAGGCGATTACGTGTGCTTAAGGCAAGCCTTGAAAGAAGGCACCCTGAGCTAACCAGTAGCAAACGTAACATTGAAAGGTGCGTTCGGTGAAATTAAGACCGAAGCAGCTGTCTCGGATAGCGTAATGCCTCAGTGTCCATATTTGCTATCAAACATAACGGCAAAAGAATTGCTGAATGCAGGCGTCACACTTGATATGAACCCTGTAATGGTTGTCACGAGGTCGATGGCGAAAGAAACTGCCGCTCATGAAGAGCCGTCGTCACGCGTTGTCAGTGCCGAGGATAAAAAACGGGGTCAATCAGATAATGGCGATGAGGCAAGCTCAGACACGCATGAATCCGCCCACGAGGAAGGCGAACAGGCACAGTGTTTCATTCCACCCACGAGTTGCGATTTTCAGGCGTTATCTTCCGTCGACAAAGCCACGTTGATCGAAGAACAGAAAACGGATTTAACCTTGACAAAATGCCGTCAAACCGTCGCAATGCAAGGTGGAGGCAGTGGCTCGTTCTATGAAAGAAATGGCGTTATGTACCGCGAGTTTCGGGGCAAGAAAGGCGCAAGCGCTGACGAAATCGTGGTCCCTCTAAAGTACCGCGAGAACATACTGGAAATTTCCCTTCGGGCAGGCTGGTCTGGTAATCTCGGAATTACCAAGACAAAAGCGAGGCTTCTAAGCGAGTATTACTGGCCAGGCTGTTTTAAAGATGTGGAGGAGTTTGTTCGTAGTTGTGACGTTTGTCAGCGAACTGGGAGACCGCACGAGAAACACAAGGCCCCTATGACTGCAGTTCCTATTATTACTGAGCCGTTTCGTCGAGTCGTAGTTGACATTGTGGGGCCCTTGCCAGTGACGAAGTCGGGATATAAATATCTTTTGACGATGGTGTGCCCTGCAACTAAATTTCCTGAGGCAATGCCGCTGCGCTGTCTTACATCAGCAGAAATAGTAGACGCCCTCCTTTTGATCTTTTCCCGCATGGGTTTTCCGAGTGAAATACAGTCGGATCTCGGCAGTGTCTTCACAAGCGAGTTAACAACCACCTTTCTTAACAGGCGCGGTATCAAGATACACCACAGCTCTATTCAACATCCGCAAAGCAACAGTGTAGAGAGGTTTCATTCTGTAATGAAGCGGAAATTGCGGGCTTTGTGCTATGAGAAAAAAGAAAGAATGGGACGCCGGGGACATTACCAGCTATGCTCTTTGCCTTACGTTCGGTGGCACATGAATCGACAGGTTTTAGCCCAGCGGAGCTCGTGTACGGGAGGGCGCTGCGCTCCCCGCTTAGGCTAGTTCGTGAAAACTGGGAAGAGAAGGGTAGCGACCCGACTGTGGTCGAGTACGTTTGCAACCTACTGCAGCGCCTGTACGACACGCAGGCTCTAGTGGAAACTAATATGCTTGAAGCTCAGACAAAAGCAAAAAAAAACGCTACGACCAAAACAGTAGTGTGCGCCAGTTTCACGAAGGGCAAAAGGTGCTCATGTTGCGTACTTCTAAAGCTAACAAGTTGGAGGTACACTGGGAAGGTCCCGGTACGATACAACACAAACTTTCAGACACAGCTTACGTTGTTAAACTGCCAGGTCGTAGGAAAGAAATACGTATCTATCATAGCAACCTCATGAAGCCCTATGTAGAGCGTGTGCCGGTTGGGAACTTGGTGTTAAATCAACCCGAAGAAGTAGAAGCTGAACTTCCTGACAGTCCCCTTGACATGACTTGTTTTTCTGTGGATGAAATCCTTAATTTGACAGCAGACAGTGCTGCTCTAAGTGAAAGCCAGCTTGATGATTTAACAAATTTGATGGCTGAGCACAGACACGTGTTCTCAAAGGTACCCGGTCGAACCACTCTGACGACTCATGATATTGAGCTTACACCAGAAGCGAACAACCCAACGTTGCACAACAGGCTATGTAAAACTTACAGATGTTCACCGCGCCATGAAAAATTGATGAGGGAGGCAGTTGATCAGATGCTAGAGCTTAAAGTGGCCGAACGAGGTGAAGGAAGCTTCATGTCCCCAATGATAATTGTAGAAACTAACAGTAAAGAACCGCGGCCGTGTATCGATTACCGTAAGCTTAACTCTGTAACTGTTACCAAAGTGTATCCCTTACCGCACATAGAAGAGTGCCTTGAAAGGGTGAGCAAAGTTTATCTCTACGCTCGATTTAGTGCGGGGGTACTGGCAAGTGCCGCTAACAGAGCGAGCGAGTGAATTGGCTGCCTTCGTGACGCCTTTCGGCACCTTCCGGCCTTTGGTTCTTCCCTTCGGTCTTAAAAATGCCCCCTTCGCCTTTTCGAGACTCATGGATCAAGTGCCAGCTGGAGCGGAGGCATTCGCACCACCGTATCTCGACGACATCGCAGTATTCTCAAATATTTGGCCGGAGCACGCGAACCATTTGCAGGAGGTTCTAAGTCTCCTTGGCGAGGCTGGCCTAACTTTAAAAGCCCAGAAGTGCAAGTTAGGTCGCTCAGAAGTCTGCTACCTAGGTCACAGATTAGGTCAAGGACATCGAAGTCCACTCGATTTAAAGGTTCTGCCAATCAAGGAATTCCCTCAGCCGAAAACGAAAACTGAGTTCCGTACTCTCTTAGGGATGGTAGGCTACTACCAACACTACATCAAGTGTTTCTCGCAGGTTGCTAGCCCCCTTACAGACTCGCTGAAAAAAGACGCTCCTACACGTGTGCAATGGGACGAAGCAAAACAAGCGGCCTTTAATTATTTGAAGGTAGCTCTCACGGCAAAGCCCGTCCTGGCGAGCCCAGACCACTCGAAACCTTTTTTTGTGCAGTGTGACGCAAGCGAAAAAAGAATAGGTGTAGTTTTGAGTCAGGAAGACGAGCACGGGCATGAGCATCTCATTTTGTATGCCTGCCGAAAGCTGTCTGCTCGTGAACAAGCTTACAGTACCATAGAAAAGGAATGCGCGTGCCTCGTTTGGGCTGTAGAAAAACTTTCCTCTTATTTGGCTGGAGCAGAATTCATTTTCATTACAGGTCATCGTCCGCTCACGTGACTTCAACAGATATCCAACAAAAATCGCAGGTTGTTACGTTGGAGCCTCAGTTTGCCACCGTAGGCGTTTACGGTTAAACATAAGAGAGGATCGCTGCACGCAAATGCAGATGGTCTCAGCAGGGCTTTCTCTCCCTCGGCGCCGGTCGGCCTAGTGGCACCAAAGCCTTGATTCAGTATTCGCATAGAACCGTAACTGTCGCAAGTCCTCGGCAGCCAATTTTGTTCCAATTGGAAGGTTTCCAAAACACTCTGCGTATGAGGGTCTAGCCTGGCCGCACTCGGCAGTTGTTTGCGGTGTTTGCGGCGGTGCTTGCTGTATCACCTATGCCCAGGACCCTGGCCCGGGATTCGTGCCCTCGGCGTCGCCTGCAGTTTCCTGCCACGCCATGCACTCCACATTTCCGCACATCCGCCTGAGAGACCACCGGACCCTGCGCGCGTTCGTAAAGGACACATCCTTCTACTTGAAAACCGAGCACCGAGTCATCTGTCCTCGGACGGTCAGACATCACTTCGCCGGATCCTTGAAGATCAGTCGCTAAGTACTTTGGCGCTTCTGTGCACCTCGGACCTGCCCATCAAGCGCGCAGCCGGCTGAACTGGTGAAAATCTCCGAAAGTGCCGTTACATCGAAGTCTTCGACGAACCTTTCGCAAAAACCAGTGCATGTGAAGCCTTCTTTACCCCCTTGGTGCTCTTCCGTTGGGAGGGGCTGTTGCGTTTTCGCACCGCTTATCAGCCGGCGCCCAAGTCTGGCTCATCTGTTCCGGACGATAATATGTTTCGCGCATGTGCGCTGATATGTTTTCACTCGCCCTTTGATCACGGCGTTCCTTTATAAAGGACTGCGGATCACGCCGTTGGCGCTTCTTTTTGTACACCTTCTTTCGGCAAGCATGCCGCATTAAAAGTACGTTCTTCCTTCTCCCGGAGTCTTCTCCCGGCTTGGAACCCAACTCGGCCAAACGTAACGGTACTCTACTTCGCGGTGCCGGCTATCATAACGCTCTTTTTGGGAGGCCTCCGACGCACACAGCCTAGTGTGAGCAACCTGGCGAGCCATTCTGGCTCGAGAGAGGACGTCCTGAGCATATGTGGTTGGTACGGATGGATCAGCAGGAAGGAGCGTCTCGAAGGGCAACGCAGGGTTGCGGCCGTACAGGAGAAAGAACGGCGAATTGCCGGCAATGTCATGTCTGGACGAGTTGTAGGCAAAAGTAACGTAGGGTAGGGCGGCGTCCCAATCGCGGTGATCAGTAGAGACGTACATGCACAGCATATCCGCGAGAGTTCGGTTGAGCCGCTCGGTAAGACCGTTGGTCTGTGGATGGTAGGCTGTGGTAAGGCGGTGTTCAGTAGAGCAGCTACGCAGAATTTCGTCAATGACCTTTGCAAGGAAACAGCGTCCACGATCCGTAAGAAGCTGACGCGGAGCCCCGTGTCGAAGAATGACGTCATTGAGCAGAAAGTCTGCAACGTCGGTAGCGCAGCTACTGGGCATGGCGCGCGTGATGGCATATCTGGTGGCGTAGACAGTTGCGACGGCAATCCATTTGTTGCCGGATACGAACGTAACGAAATGTCCGAGCAAGTCAAGGCCGATGCGGAAGAAAGGCTCCGGTGGAATGTCGACAGGTTGAAGCAGGCCAGCCTGAGGAAGAGCAGGACGTTTGCGGCGTTGACAGCGTTCGCAGGCAGCAACGTATCGGCGCACCGAACGATATAAGCCAGGCCAAAAGAACCGCTGTCACACGCGGTCGTAGCTGCGTGAAACGCCCAGGTGGCCGGCAGTTGGAGCATCAAGTAGAATTCTGGACCGTCAGGTTTCATGTTGCGATGGTAAAGGACGCCATCGCGTAGGACTGTCGTAGAGCAGGGTCGGAACGCGGAGAAGAGAGTCGCTGAATGGTGAGCTTTAGGGCTGCATCGCGACGCTGTTCGGTGCCGATGTCGCGTAGATCAGAGATAGCCAACACACAGGAATCATGCTCGTGGTCAGCGAGGCTAGCAGGGTCCACCGGATGGCGCGAAAGACAATCGGCATCCTGGTGTAGCCTGCCCGATTTATAAATTACCTCAAAGGTATATTCCTGTAGTCTCAGAGCCCAGCGACCAAGGCGACCAGTTGGGTCCTTGAGTAAGGACAGCCAACAAAGAGCGTGGTGGTTGTTAAGAACCGAGAATGTGCGGCCATACAAATACGGGCGAAATTTGGTGACAGCCCAAACCAATGCAAGGCACTCGCGCTCTGTGATAGAATAGTTCCGCTCTGATGTGGAGAGCAGGCGGCTGGCGTATGCAATAACACGTGTGTGGCCATGCTGGTGCTGAGCGAGGACGTGCCGATTCCATGCCCACTAGCATCTGTGCGAACCTCAGTAGGCGCGGATGGGTCAAAGTAAGCCAAGATAGGCGGTGAAGTGAGCAAGCTGGTCAGCGCCGAGAATGCGGTTGCTTGGTCGGGGCCCCACGAGAAGGGCACGTCCTTCTTGAGAAGGTCGCTGAGGGGTCGGGCTATGATGGCGAAATTGTTTATAAAACGGCAGAAGCAGGAGCATAATCCAACAAAACTCCGAACAGCTTTAGTAGACGAGGGCACAGGGAAGTTCTGAACAGCCCTAATCTTGGCAGGGTCAGGTTGGACACCCGTAGCACTTACAAGATGAGTGATTTGTTGTCTGCCGAAATTACACTTTCTGGAGTTTAGCTGGAGTCCTGCTCGACAAAAGACAGCTAGAATGGTCGCCAAACGAGTAAGGTGACTTGCAAACGTTGGGGAAAACACAATGACGTCGTCCATCATGCGTTCGAACGTTGCGGGGGCTTTATACAATCCAAAGGGCATAACTTTGAACTGATAGAGGCCGTCCGGTGTAATAAAGGCAGTCTATTCTCGATCCAAGTCATCAACAAAGATCTGCCAGTAACCCGAGCGCAGGTCTATGTATGAGAAGTACTTCGCACCATGAAGACAGTCTAGGGCGTCATCGATCCATGGCAGCGGATATACGTCTTTGCGCGTTATTTTGTTTAAGGCACGATAGTCGGCGCAAAATCTCCAGCTGCCATCAGAAGGAGACGGTGACGGGACGACTTGGTCGCTGAGCAAGACGTAGCGTGTCTACTTGCCGAGGTGCTGGGTGAGCGGTGGCGGCGGCTTGGACGTTCAGGAGCGGCATGAGATCAGACGACCAGGAACAGTACTGGCCGGGAACAGTCTCGCGGGCAGGTATAGTCGTCGCACTGGGCACCGACATCAGCAGGAGCGCAAGTGGTCAGGAGGTTGCCCAGCGGTTCACCCGAGCAACCCTCTCGAACCCTAGCTCTTCGAACGCCGTGTCGAACCACTCTGTGCTGCGCTCGTGCTTTCTACCTCTTTTTTTCCTCTCCGCCTCGCCACCTCGTGCTCTCTCTTCTTTCCGCGACGCGCCGCACATAAACTCAATGTCGTCGTCGTCGTCATTTCACCACAATGTGAAACTGTTATATGAACGCTGCAGGTGGAGTGACCACTGGTTCGACTCTATATTGAGGCTCTGAATCGGACTTGTTCGGAAAACACCGGTCACAAGGCGGACACCCAGATGGTGAATGGGATCTAGTATTTTTAATGCACTTAGCGTTGAGGAATTATAAATTATAGCTCCGTAATCAAGGCGTGAGCAGACAAGACTGTTGTACAAGTTTAGGAGGCATTTTTTATCACTACCCCATGTTGTGTGTGAGAGAATTTTTAAAAGGTTAATAGTCTTCAGACACTTTGTCTTCAGATATTTAAGATGGGGGATGAAGGTAAGCTTAGATTCCAGAATTATACCCAGGAATTTGTGTTCACTGCTCATAAATAGTTTCTTTCGATTGATCGTGAGATTTGGCACCGGTGTGACACCTCTTTTGTTTGAGAAGAGTATGCGCGTACTTTTCTGTGCGTTTATTTTAAAACTATTTACATACGCCCATTTAGAGAATTTGTTTAATACTAGCTGGACCTGTCGTTCACATATAGCGATGTTACATTATTTGAGACCTATCTGTACATCTACATACACAGAATAAGACATGCTGCGTGGAATGACTGTATAAAGGGAATTCATTTTTACAATAAAGAGTGTGGAACTAAGCACACCCCCTTGCGGCACGCCAGCTTCCTGGGTGAATGTTCTAGATAAAACATTGCCCACTCTTACGCTAAACGTGCGGTTAGACAAGTAGCTTTCGACTGTGTTTGACATATTTCCGCGGGCCCCCATCGCAGAAAGATCTCGCAGAATCCTGACGCGCCATGTCGTGTCGTACGCTTTCTCTAAATCTAGAAATACAGGAAGTAAAAACTGTTTTGAATAAACGCATCTCTGATGTTTGCCTCGATGCGAACAAGGTGGTCTATTGTAAACCGACGTTATCGGAAGCCACACTGGAAGGGTTCTAGTATTTTGTTATTTTCTATCAAACAGATTAAGCGCCGGTTTACAATTTTTATACAGCTTGCACAGGCAGCTTGTTAGAGCTATTGGCCTGTAGCTGCTGGCTAAGGACGGGTCCTTGCGTTGTTTGAATGTCGGGATGACTATGGCTTCTTTCCATGAGGACGGGATACACCCAGCCGCCCACATGGCATTAAAAAGAGACAAGAGTGTTTTCAGTGTTTCAGGGTGTAGGTATCTAACCATTTCATACATAATACGATCGCCACCTGACGTCGAATTGTTGCAACATGTGACAGATGCTTTAAGTTCGTCTAAGCTAAATGGTCGATTGTAAGCCTCACTCGAAGAACCTTTGCGGTTAAGGGGCTGCCGCTCTTCGCGTTCTTTGAACTTCAGGAACGTTTCTGTATAGTGCGATTCACTTGATACATATTGAAAGTGTTCACCTAGACAATCCGCCTGGTCTTCCAGGCTATCACCTTGGCTACTTACTAAGGGTACGAGATGTGACTCCCGGCCTATTAGTTTATTTACCCTATTCCAGACTTTTGTTTCGTCGGTGTACGAATTTATACTGCAAATGTACCTTTCCTATCTCTCTCTCGTTGCACGTCGCCGCGTTCTTCTACCCTGTGACTTTGCTTGTATAAACTTTATCAGGTTTTCGGCTGTTGGGAAGTTGCGAATCAATCCCCAGGCTTTGTTTTGTTTTTACGTGCTTTTTCGCATACGTCGTTCCACCAAGGCAGGCGATGTTTATCAGCCAGTCCATTAGTTAGTTGTAGGCACCTTTCAGCAGCGTCAATGGTAAAACCTGTTATATACGCCACAGCATCGTCTATGTTAAAAGAGGCAATAACATCCCGGCTTAAATATGTTAGTTCTCGGAAAAGGTGCCAGTTAGCTGAGTCAACCTTCCATCGGTGAATGTGTGGCGAGCGTCCATCTTGTTTTGTTGAGCGTAGGATAATTGGGAAGTGGTCGCTCCCAAAGGGGGTCTTCAGAACGCACCACTCCAGGTAGGGCATTAGTGTACTGGTTACTATAGTTAGGTCAATCGACGAGTATGTGTTATGCGCCACGCTGTAGTGCATTGGCTCTTTCTTGTTAAGTATACATGCACGTGAGAAAATGAGAAACTTTTCAATTAGGCGACCTCTCGCATCCCAACGAGAGTCTCCCTAAAAGGTGTTATGTGCATTTAAATCTCCGACAACTATGTATGGAGCCGGAAGTTCATCTATGTAGTTTTGAAATTCCGTTTATTAGGTGGATAGCTGGGAGGGATGTATAGAGAACTAATAGTGATTAGCTTGTCAAACAACTCCTCTCGGACATCAACTGCCTCTAGGGACGTACGAAGTTTTAATTCCCGGCAGGCAGCACCTCTGTCCACTACCATAGCCACACCACCAGATGACACAACAGTATCATCGCGGTCTTTGCGAAAAATAGCATATTGTCTGAGAAACATTCTTTGCGTATGTTTGACGTGCGTTTCTTGGACACACAGCACCTTTTGATTATGCTTATGTACGAGTTCTTTGATGTCATCGAGATTGTGGAGGAGTTCTGAGACGTTCCACTGTATTATTTGTGTATTCATGTTGAAAGTGTTTTTGTGCTGTTTGTTTAAAAGAGAATAACTTAACTTACAGAAACCTTGTCGGGCTATGTGAATCGGGCTTTTTCTTTTTTGGAGCGATCGCGAGATTCTCGCCGCTCCTTAGGCGCTGGCGGCGCCGTCTGGCCGGTTATTGTGACCATCGCCTCTTGCGATGCGCTGGACACGCGCTCTTGCGAGCGGTTGGTTTGAAGGGATGGCTTCGTCTTGAGGGACGAGACCTTGGAGGCCACCAGCCCGGAGGTCGATGGCCCCTTCTTGTGAATTGGCGGAGCAGCGCTAGCTGAGGCCGCCGAGGGGGCGGACGGCGTCACTGCCGGCGCACTGTGTGTGGGCCGGACAGCCGCCGGAAGCCGTTGCAACGCTGCCCCCTGACGCGCCACTTCGGCAAAGGTGTTCTTTGGCAGGTATGATGCCCGCCTGCGTGCCTCTTTGAACGAAATATTTTCTTTGACTTTGATTTTGACGATTTCTTTTTCCTTCTTCCACGACGGGCAGGACCGCGAGTAGGCGGCATGCTCGCCGTCGCAGTTGACACAATGCAGTTTGTTTTCACAAGATTCAGATGCATGTTCGATGGGCACATTTCGCACAGGTGAGGCGGCTACGACAGTTCAGCGAACTGTGGCCAAATCTTTGACACTTAAAGCAACGGAAGGGGGGGGGGGCGCTGCGGTCGCTGACGGGAGCAGGCGTGTGTCACATCGGCTCCGCCTTTTTCGATGTTCCGCTGGCCAAGTTTTTTAGGTACGACGATTTCAATCACATCATCAGATTTGTGAAGTAGCCCAGAATCGACTGATACCAAGCTTCGAGGTGGGAACTGATTTTGGACAATTTTATTGGACTTTTTCTGTTC
The DNA here is from genome assembly GCF_013339745.2 of Dermacentor silvarum. Taxonomy (NCBI): domain Eukaryota; kingdom Metazoa; phylum Arthropoda; class Arachnida; order Ixodida; family Ixodidae; genus Dermacentor; species Dermacentor silvarum. The sequence continues at coordinate 184,939,044 of NC_051160.1, forward strand.
ACCCCACTACGTGCGGAGCTAACCCTAGCGAGGAGTAGGGCCCGGTAAGCCTTGCCGGCCTACGTGCCAGGCGGACATGGCGGACTCCCGTATGGAAGAGGAGAACAGCGAGGAGGATTTCGGTTGGCAAGTGGCTACCGGACGACGATCCCGTGCTCGAAAGACGAGCAGCGACGCGGCCAACGCGGTGCCAAGTAACTCACAAGCGTCCGGCGGAGACGCCGCTACCGGCGGCATCAAGAGACCCGCCACCAAGACAGGTGCGATCAAGAATCGTATAGTCAAGGCATCGAGGATTCCCCAACTGCCCGAGGAGCATCGCAAGATTATAATCAGGCCACGAGGAGGACTAAGTTTGAGCAAAGTAAGCACCACCGCTATTGGAACTGCAGTGATCGAGGCTTCACGCCTAACGCAGAGCAAGCAAGTGAAGACGTGGTGTGCCCCAACTTCACGCAAAATATCGTGGTGGTCAGCACGCCTGAACCAGACCATGCGACAAGGTACGTCAGAATCACGTCATTCAAAATCGTGGAAACGGAGTACGAAGTCAATGCGTACGAGTCGGCCCCGCACGCCACGTGCAAAGGGGTGATTAGACGAGTCGACATCAGGGACTCCCAGTCTACTATGACAATGAATATCGTGCATGAGCGCAACCCGCTCGCTTTGGCAGCCAAGCGCATCAAGACGTTGGGCTCAGTCATCGTCCTCTTCGATGGACATGAGAGAGCCAAAGTTTGTGCGCTACGGACCGACTTTGTTGAGATGTTATCTTTTCAGGAAACTATTTGATGTGTGCTTCACTTGTGGTAGGGTAGGACACCGCTCAGACGTGTGCCCCACGCCAGACTCTGTTCAGTGTAAAGGGTGTGGAGCCCTCAACCCACCAGATGACCACGTTTGCACGCCCAAGTGCAAGTTCTGCGGAGGAGACCACCCCACCGGAGTCAAGGTGTGCAAGCATAGATTTCAAACACCCTATGTGGTACGGGCTCGCCGAAGGGAACGCGTCCGGTCGCGGTCGGCCACGAGGGAGAGAAGTTGCTCTAAGTCGGAAGGAGCGCAGGTACGCTTAGAAGACGGAACACCTGGTGCCACCCGACAGTTGGGACCACCTGGTCGGATAAAGCCAAAGGTACGGTGAGAGTCCCTGGTGGCGCGGCCACGCCGGCGGTGACTGAAAGCAATGATGCCAGAATAGAACAGTTGACTAGGGAGGTAAACTCTTTGCCGAAAGCTAACCAAGAGCTGACCAAACAGGTGGTAGAACTCAAAAATAAGGCACAGCCGAGCCCTGCCAGCGTAGCAGTAGCCAGGCCAGTAAGTCAAAGCAATGAACCAAGCGAGGGAGACAGCTCCCCCGCCCCGAAAAAAGAGCAGTAAGCCCCGAAACTGACTCGGTTTTCTCAGTCCTCAGCGAGCTGAAAGAGGTAATTAAAGAAATTAGAGAGACGACGGAAAGGACTAACCTTAAAGTGGATAAACTATGGAAATGGAGGTTAATGGCCGAACAGAGATTCAAGAAACTCGAAACGAGATGCGATGACGACGAATTCTTGCTCTCAGACTCAGAACGCGTCAAATCGCTCCCCGGAACGTCAGGGGGCGCTCCAAAGAGAACGATCGCCGGTAATAGCAAAATGAATCCATCCAATAATCATGGATAGCGCCCACAGTTTTAGTGCGTGGCAGTGGAATTGTTGCGGATTCCTCAACAAGACGGCATCGCTGCCCCAATTAATTAGATCAATGGGGGTCAAGCCAAAAGTAATTATGCTGCTGGAAACTTTAGCGGACGAAGTCAAGCTAACCGGGTACAAATCGGTATGTAGACAAAAAGATTGCGGGAGGGGATTGGCAACCCTCGTTGACAAAAAAACTACCCTTTATCGAACACGATATCCATCTCGGATTGAGTAAAACCGAGTATGCCCTAGTAGAAATCGTGCTCAAAAGGCACAAGGGCCGGGCGCAGAGTATTTTCTGCCTAAACATTTACAGCAGCCCCACCGACAAGAAACAAAGCTTTAGGGCACTTTTCAACAAGGCACTTGCAGTCGCAAAGAGCTCCCCGCTCATCGTCGGAGGGGACTTTAATGCCCCCTACCACGCGTGGGGATACGCTTGGAATACAAAGAAAGGCGAGGGGTTATGGAACCTTGCCACGGACCTGGGACTGTGCCTGATCACCGATCCGGCTTTCCCCACCCGCTGTGGCACGTCCACGTACAGGGACTCTACACCCGACCTCACTTTTGTCAACAACTAGAAACAAGCTAGTTGGGAAAACTCTGGCACCGATCTAGGCAGCACCACTATATAATACACATAGGTATAGGCATGCCGAAACAAGAGACTAGAACCTTTCAGTGCACAGACTGGGACCTTTTTAGGATAGTTAGAGCGAAGAGACTAGAATCCAAACCGATAGAAGCGGGCAGACAGTCCTTCCAGACCTGGGTCAACCAGCTCGAAGAGGACCTCAGGGAGGCCACTAAAGAAATTAAGACCGAAGAAAACATAGAGAGCATAGACAGTAGGCTCACGCATCTGATCGAGGCCAAACAATCCATCCTGCAAAGATGGAAAACGCAAGGACTGAACCGAAGGCTCGGGAAAAAGATAGCTTTGCTAAACAGACAGATCGAGGAGCATTCGAGAACACTCACGAAACAACAGTGGGACGAAGTTTACAATGTGGCAGACGGCAGAATCAAACATGTGGGCTGTTGGAACCTCCTCAAACACCTATTGAACGAAAGCGAAACTAAGTCAAACAAGCGAACGGCAATTGCAAAACTACTACATCAGGTCAGCCAGTACAGTACTCAAGAGGTAGTCATGAGACAGCTAGCGGAAAAATATCTCCCTCTCAAACAACCGGGCGATAACGACGAACGCGTAGAGTACTTGGGAGGACCGTGCGAGGAAATGGACCGCGATTTCACCGAGGCTGAAGTACGGGCCGCACTCCATGGTCTCTTTAGTAGATCGGCAGCCGGACCCGACGGTATTACCAATAAACTCTTAATGAATCTAGACGACGCCTCGATCACTTTCTTAACGGGTCATTTCAACGAGTTGTGGAGAAATGGAGACTATCCAGAGGAATGGAAGATGGCCAACACCATTCTCATACCCAAACCGGGCAAACCGCTCCATCTGGATAACCTCCGTCCAATCTCTCTTACATCGTGCCTAGGTAAAGCTATGGAGCACGTTATTCTCAACACTCGCTAGATATGTCGAGCAAAACGACATACTCCCGTATAACCTGATCGGTTTCTGCCCCGGTCTATCGACTCAAGACGCCATGCTCCTGATCAAACACCAGTTCATACAAGTTAGCCCGGTGCACGCGAGAGCGCTCCTGGGACTAGACGTCGAAAAAGCTTTTGATCGCATAGAGCACAAGGCCATCCTCGAGGTCCTCTCCGAGCTGGGGTTGGGCGAGAGGCTTTTCAGCGTAGTCAAGGCGTTTCTCGGCGGTAGGCAAGCGAGCCTCACGCTCGGAGAACTAAATTCGAAGGTGATGAATCTGGGAAACAGGGGCACCCCGCAGGGGGCCGTGCTCTCGCCCATGTTTTAATCTAGCAATGACCAGAGTCGCGAGGAAACTGGAGCGTATAGAAGGTATACACTTTGCCATATACGCCGATGACATAACCATATGGAGCGCCAAAGGTAACGTAGGCCAAACGGAGACTAGACTGCAGGAGAGCATACACACCGAGGAAAGCACACTAGGCGAGATGGGACTAAACTGTTCGGCGGCAAAATCGTAGCTTTTGGTCCTAAAACATCGAGGCAGGGGTCGAAGACCCAGGGGCTACGTCCCCGGGGAGGAACCCAAGATTATCTGACGCTGTCACGACGGATCCGCGATCAAGCAGGTCGAAAAGATTAGAGTTTTAGGCTTCCACATAGCAGCGGGAGGTACCAACCTCAATGCCATTCAACACATTTCAAACAAAACGGACCAACTCATCAGGTTACTAAGGAGAATCACCAACAGACACAGGGGCCTGGGTGAGGACAGTGCTCTAAGTCTAGTGCACGCCTTCGCTCTCTGTCACTTGACCTACGTGGCAGGTCTACTCAAATGGTCGCAGGCCGAGCTGAACAAGCTCAACACTATGATCAGGAAGTTAGTCAAGGCTACCCTAGGTATACCCAACAGCACCTCGAACGTGAAGCTCATGAACCTAGGCGTACACAATACGATAGAAGAGATGGCGGAAGCGCAACAGATGGCGCAGCAGGAAAGACTGACGAAAACGCAAGCGGGCAGGCTTATACTCAAAGCAATAGGGACAGACCCCAATAGATCGAGGAACCTGAGGGAGGCCGAGGTAGAGTTGAGCGCGTACCTTAGAGACGGGATCAGAACCACCCCCTTCCCGAGAAACATGCATCCAGAACACAATGTTAGCAGGAGAAAAGCAAAAGTGAAAGCTTTGTTGAAAGAAATTGAACAGCTAGGACTACAGGCGGCCCTCGTAGACGCTGCCTGGGTCAAAGGCAAAGAGGCCTACATGGCCGTGGTGGTCGACAGCCAGGGAGAGGTACGGGACGCCGTCACCATCTTCACTAAGGATTCCACGGTAGCGGAGCAAGCCGTGATTGCTCTAGCCATCAGGAACTGTAAATGGTCTTTCATTTATAGCGATTCAAAAGCAGCGATTAAGAGCTTTGACAAAGGCTATGTCGCTGGGACTGTGGCTAAAACTATCGACAAGGTAGAAACTATCAAAACTGAAATCCGCTGGTTTCCTGCACATATGGGACAAGTGGACGAGGCTCGGCTCAACCTCAACGAGGTGACGAATGACCTGGCACGAGGACTTGCTTGCAGTGCCGGTCAGAACCGAACCGACGCCCACTACCACTCCGGGGATCATAAAGATCATTTACTAACTTACAACGACATAACTAAGTACTACTACTTGGGGCGTAGACAATTCCCACTGCCACAGGTAAAGTTGAACAGGGCTCAGGCAGTCACGCTACGTTTACTGCAAACCGGGACGTACCCAACTCCCTATTTCGTAAATAATATTCACCCCGAAAGAGAAATTAGGAAAGAATGTAACGTGTGCGATGGCATCATTGAAATCAGACACATGCTGGCGGGCTGTCCCGCGACTCTCGCCGACCCCGACGAAAAATGGCTTTACTGGCACAAGACGATGTCAAGCTCTTCTTATCAAGATCAACTACGGGCTGTCCAGAGGGTCCACGATTGCGCCATAAGGCTCGGCCTCACGGTGCCGACGTGGACGCGGCCCGCCTCGGTCTGAGAAAACCGAGCTTCAGGACTCTAATATTAAAGTTTTGTGAATGAATGAATGAATGAATAAAGCAACGGAGAGGATTCAGAATGTAGGGCCTGACTTTGGTCTTTATGTATCCTGTCTCTATGGTCTCGGGCAGAACATATGTACCGAATGTGAGAATAATGTGTTTCATTTGGATCTCTTTGCTATCTCGCCTCGTCTTAATTCGTTTTACATTGATCACATTTTCATCTTTTCAGCCTTCTAGAAGTTCAGCTTCGGATATGTCCATAAGATCATCATCTGAGACGACACCACGAGTGGTTTTCATAGTGTGGTGCGGGGTCACTGTTATCGGTATTTCGCGAAAAGACACAAAGGTATGTAACTGTTCATGTTGTTTTTTGTCGCGCAGCTCTAGCAGGAGATCTCCACTTGCCAACTTTGTAGCCTTGTAGCCTGGGCCTATGGTCTCGGTCAAACATTTCGCAACAAGAAAAGGTGATGCAACTCTTACGCTCTTGTCTGGCTTCTCACTACGAATATCGTGAAAGCGCGAAAAAAATTCTGTTTTGTGGCCCAAAAATTGAAATGCTTCTTCAGTGCTTCCCCGTTTCTGGCGGTTATCATAAAGTGCGGTAAAGGAACTATCCATATATGCGGAATGTGTTACGGCGGTGGTGCCAGTCAGCCACCATGGGGCCCAACAAGGGGACGCTGCAGAATCTGCAAAGTGCAGGTCCTGCAAATGCCAACTGTGCACCACCACTATAACCAAATATGGAATATTCAAGGTTGGCTACCCACACAAGGTTAACCCTAGCTGCCTGGAAATTTGGAAGTAAAAGGAAGTGAAAAGAAGACAGGATAGATTGAAAGTGAGAGAGAAAGACGAAGATATAAGAGGAGGACAGGAAAAGGCAACTGCCGATTTCCCCTGCGTGGTTCAGTCCAGGGGTGCCGTCTATGTGAAGCAGACGCCGAAGAGGTGTCTTGCCTCCGCCGGGGGGCCTTAAAGGTCCAAACACACGGCATCGGCTCAACCCCCAGGATGCCCCCTTTCCCCAGACACGGCTCAGCCGCGCATGGCTACACGCGGGAGGCTCCAACCTTCATGTGCTCGGGTACGTGGTGTCGCAACTCATCAAATGCCTGCTGACGCAGACGCCCCTGCGGGGTGCTATTTCAAGAGCTACTGCTACAACTAGCTGAAAGCTGAGTCATTGAAGTTGATAGATCTCTGGGAATACATCAATCGGTGCAATAGGTTCATTGCAAATTGCTTTTTACTGGCCAAAAAGCCCCCATAATTTGTGCTTTTCCATAGACTCTCATGCATTAAACTTCACCCGCAATTTGGAACGGTTTTTTTGCCGTAAGTAATGTTACCGCTTGCATGAAATGGCGGGCTAAGCGCCTAGAGCCTTTCCACGGGAATATTTTGAAAGATGGCTTCTATGATTAGCTATTTGGGAAAAGCGACGCTCTCCCATAGAAAATGCTCATCTTTTCAGAGACGGCCGTTAGGGGCGCTGTTCGGCGATGTTCCAGATTCCTGGTAATGGTCGCGCCATCCTGTCGACCCACCTGACGTTTCAACGGCCGGCGTACCTGTCACCGTTCTCTCTTTGAGTGCTTTTCGCGATATCAGAGTGGAACAACGCCGGCTCCTTAAATGACCTCATTCAACGGCAACTTCAAAACGCCCCACCCATCCCTTCGCATGTTTCAACTTCACGATGGCATATTGTGCCACTCTAACGTGCGCCCTGACGGCCCTGACCGACTCTTAGTTGTCCCTACGCATCTACGCCAGACTGTTCTCGCCCAGCTTCATGATGTGCGCACTGCTAGTTATCTTGGCGTGTCACGGACTTATGACCGCGTTCGTCGGCACTTCTTTTGGCCTCGTGTTTACCCTGACTTCTTCCGTTATATCGCAGCGTGTGACCTTTGTCAATGGCGAATAAAGCCAACCAGACTCCATGCTGGCCGCCTTCAACCACTTACGTACCATCATTCTTCCGTGTAAGCATTGATCTTTTAGGCGCTTTTCCTACTACGTCTTTTTGGGGAAAAAGTGAATGGCTGTAGCAACAGGCTAAGCTGCGCAACCGATGTCGCCGACTTTCTACTAGAAAACGTCATGCTTGACCAAAGTGCCCCTCGACAGCTCCTCAACGACCAAGGCCACTACTTTCTTTCTAAAGTTGTTAATGACATTCTGCACTCGCGCGCAACGAAACACAAACTTGCTACTGCTTACCATCAACAAATATGCTCTCCCAAATAACAAAGGACCTAATAAAGAGATGGCAGAACTAGGAAGTCTCAAACTCGAGGGATCAGATACAATTCGCTGAATTGTCGAAACTGATCAACTAAAAGAAAGTAAGGGATATCCGAAATTATAACGTGGGAAAGAATGTGGAAGCAGTAAAATATAGACGCAGCATAAAATCAGTGACAAGAAAACTTGGAATAAAACAAGGGAAAATCTTTGCACTGAAAGATAAGCAGGGTAATATAATTAGCAATTTCGATGACATAGTAAAAGCAGCGGAAGAATTATATACTGACGTGTACAGCACCCAAAGCAGCGAAGCACTTTCATTCGAAGTAGTCATGAAAAGGATACAGATGCTCCGTCTATAACTAGCGATGTAGTTAGAAGGGCCTTGAAAGGCATGACAAGGCATTGCGTAATCAAGGAATACAGGCGGCGTACGTGACTATCTTGGCAAATATCTACAAGGATTGCACAGCAAACTTGGTTCTCCATAAGAAAAGTAGAAAGATACCTATCAAAAAAGGGTTCTGGCAAGGCGACACAATCTCTCCAATGCTATACACTGCATGCTTAGAAGTATTCAAGCTCTTAGACTGGCAAGGCTTAGGAGTGAGGATCAACGGCGAGTATCTCAGCAACCTTCGGTTTGCAGATGACATTGTATTATTAAACAACAATGGGGACGTATTACAGCAAACGATTGAGCATCTTAACCGAGAAAGTGTAAGAATGGGGTTGAAGATTAATACGCTGAAGACACAGCTAATGTTAAATCGCTTGGCAAGAGAACGAGAATTCAGAATCGCCAGTCAGACTCTAGAGTATGTAAAGGAGTACATTTATCTAGGTGAATTACTCACAGGGGAACCTGCTCATGAGAACGAAATTTACACAAGAATAAAATTGTGTTGGAGTGCATACGGCAGGCATTGCCAAATTCTGACTGAGAGTTTACCACTGTCATTGCAAAGAAAAATGTACAAACATTGCATTCTACCGGTGCATTGCATTCACATATAGGAAAGAAACTTGGAGGTTAACAAAGAATCTTGAGAACAAGTTAAGGACAGCACAAAGAGCGACGGTACGAAAAATATTAGGTCTAACGTTAAGAGACAGGAAGAGAGCGGTGTGGATCAGAGAACAAACGGGGATAGCCGACATTCTAGTTGACATCAAGCCGAAACAATGGAGCCGGGCAGGCCACGCAAAGCGTAGGATGATTAAGCAGTGGATCATTTGAGTCACAGAATGGATACGAAGAGAAGGGAAGCGCATTTGAGGACGGCAGAAAACTAGGTAGCATGATGAAGTTAGGAAATTTGCAGGCGCAAGTTGGAATCAGCTTGCGCAAGACAGGGGTAATTGGAGATCAAAAGGAGAGGCCTTCGTCCTGCGGTGAACCGAAATATAGGCTGATGATGATGATGTCTATCAAGAAACGAACGGTCTAACCGAGCGTCTTAACCGAACCCTTACTGGCATGCTGTTCATTTCTCCGCTGACCATCGCGACTGGGACCTTGCATTACCGTTCTTTAACTTTGCCTATAATTCTTCTCTTATTTGGAAGACCTCTGTAGCACAGGACGTGGCCGTTAGTCAGCACTGTGTAAGCCTTACCAGTTCTTCTGACCTCACTAAGCCCAATAGTATCCCAGGCAATGCCTGATAATTCCTCAAATAGTCCTGCTAAGCTAGCCTCACTCGATAGGGTGCGCGTGTTGAACGTTGCCAACGTTCCACGTTGCCAGAATTCGGTTGAAGATGAATACGCAGAAGACAAAGATAATGTTCAATAGCCTGGCAAGGGAACAAGAATTCAGGATCGCCAGTCAGCCTCTAGAGTCTGTAAAAGTGTACGTTTATCTAGGTCAATTACTCACAGGGGACCCTTATCACGAGAAATAAATTTACAGAAGAATAAAATTGGGTTGGAGTGTATACGGCAGGCATTGCCAAATCCTGACTGCGAACTTAGCACTGTCGTTGAAAAGAAAAGTGTACAATCATTGCATTCTACCGGTGCTAACATATGGGACAAAAACTTGGAGGTTAACAAAGAAGCTAGAGAACAAGGTAAGGACCGCACAAAGAGCGATGGAACAAAAAATGTTAGGCGTAAAGTTAAGAGACAGGAAGAGAGCGGCGTGGATCAGAGAACAAACGGGGATAGCCGATATTATAGTTGACATTAAGCAGAAGAAATGGAGCTGGGCAGGCTATGTAATGCGTAGGATGGATAACCGGTGGACCATTAGGGTTACAGAATGGATACAAAGAGAAGGGAAGCGCAGTCGAGGTCGGCAGGAAACCAGACGGGATGATGAAGTTAGGAAATTTGCAGGCGCAAGTTGAAATACGCTAGCGCCAGACAGGGGTAATTGTAGATCGCAGGGAGAGGCCTTCGTCCTGCAGTGGACATAAATATAGGCTGATGATGATGATTATAATTCTTCTCGCCACGATACCACAGGCTTCTCTCCATTCTTCCTCGTTTTTGGCCGCGAACCTACGCCACCATTTGTCAATGTTCTGTCTTTTAGTCTGAATTTCACATCGGAGTACGCCCGCGAAGCCATACATAGGCGCGCCGTATTGCGCGACGTCGACTTGTGGACTCGCAAAATAATCAGCGGCGCAAATATTACACCTGCCATTGTAACGCTCACTACACACCGGGCGCCCTGGTCCTCATTTGGACACCGTCGCGACGCGTTGGCCTCTTGGAGAAGTTCGTTTAGTGCTACTCAGGCCCTTATCGCGTCTTGCGTCAAGCAACCGACATCACGTAGGAAATGACCCCTCTTGACCCAACCGTGGCTCAGCCTCGCTCCGATGCAGTCCACGTCGCGCGTCGTAAGCCGTATCATTCAGCCGCCACCTACCCGCACCGGGTCGGTGTTTGAGCCGCCGGAGGTCATACGACAGATCGATGAAGACGTTTTAAGATTACTTCGACGAAGACGATGCTCTGAACTTCGCGAGCTATGATCTAGTCAGCCGCTACAGTTATTGTAAGTACCCTTTACATATATTTCTTACTTCTTTGTCCCCGTAACGATATGCGCGTTTAACAATGTTTCTTTTTTTCATCTCTCTCTTTCTTTTTGTTACTTTTACTACTACCTCCACTGCCGTTGCTGCCATTTTCATTGTTTTGCTAGCTGTCTAGCAGTCTGTTCTCAGAATGTCGAAAGAGATCATGCAACTGTTTGATAAGCTAATGTCTCAACTTAGGACGGAGTTCAGAGAATTCAAGCAAATCATCGAGCGAGATTTTTGCAAGAAACTGAGACATCAAATTCTTTTTAGTTACTGCTGACAAGTTATACGAGAAAAAAAACAGAGCAGAGCAGTGAAAACATCAAACACTGAGCTAAAACCACAGTGGTCTGTTTTTGAATTATAGGTAAAACATCCAGGCATGTCGAATACTCAGACTGAGCAGTATTCCTGCAAAACAAAATATTCAAATCATAGGTATTCTATGACATTCTTCTGAAGATGCAGATGAAGTAATCAAAATTGGTAAAAATATAGCTATTCCACTTCTTAAGGCTGACACTAAACGAGTACAAAGTTTTATCTGCAAACAACGCGAGGCGAAAGAACATCGTTGTCCAGCTTGTGTAGAGGCAGAAAATAAACAGTGTTGTGAAACGCTGTCGTCGAGAATGTATTCCCGGCCTGCTACTGCTCGAGAACTTCCCGCGCCACACCCGCCGATCCATTGGAGGTGCTAACGGCCGATTCCAGGGCCCTTCCAACGTGAAACAGCAAATGCATCATGATTAAGGTTCTAAGCAGCGTTTAGCCTAACTGCTGAGCCGAGAAATTCTAGTTGAGAAAAAACAGATCTGCTATCTTGAACATGTGGTTGAAACTGGAACCAACGGGCCTGACCCTAAGATACCCGTTATCGAAGGTTTTCTGCCACTCTCGCAGACACCTTTTGGAAGTCTTTCGTGGCTGCATCATCGTGATTATATGCTATATCAAACTATGCTGATGTGGTAAACCCCCTCACCGCTGTGACGAAGCAAGGTGTTGCAAATTCATTGATTGATTGATGAATATTGTTTTTTGGCGCAAGGGCCAGAAATGACCAATCAGCACCTCAACACTTGGTGATGAATGGCAATGAGAAAAGTTTAATATGGTGGAAGTCGAGTGGCTGTATATTGGCTTAAACTATTCGCTGTACAATGTTTAAGATATGTACCTAATAAAATATAGTCAATTAAAGGTGAGCAAGGGCTGCGCGGCGTGTGCTCTGTAAGTGACTGCATTGCAGGTACATCCTCCAAAGAGAGGCTGTGCTGCAAATAGCCTGGCCAAATGATTTCTATGGTATTCGTTTCTGCTAGGAACTTGAATACTGATTTAAAAATAAATAGAGGGTCATTGCCTAAAAAGAACACTGGGGGCAAAGGTATATTATGACGGTATAAGCGAGGGAAGAACTTGTTTCTCTCCTCTTCTAATAATGGGCACTGAACGAGAACATGAAGGACTGTAAGTCTACAACCACACATATTGCATGTCGGAGGGTTAGTTCCAGTTAGAAGATACGAATGAGTGCTGAAGGTGCGCCCAATTCTTATTCTACAGAGCAGTACTTCCTGGTGTCTTGTTTTTTCAGAGATTCAGTTCCCTATTTTTGGTTTTGTTAGGTGCAGTTTACTGGATACCTGAGTGTCCAACTGCCTCTGCCAATATTTCCGTAGTTTATATAGTAAAGATGGCTTAAGGTCTGTATATGGCACAGGAATATTAAGATTTGCATCAAAAAAGCTACAGATGTAGCCCTTTCGTTAGCAGCTACGTTGCCCTCTAGGCCTGTATCTTCAATGAGTCCAGGGAGAATGGAAACATTTCTCAAGAATGGAAGACCCGTCGCCTGGTACCACTCCTCAAACCTGGCAAGTCTCCTCTAGAGATCACTTCCTACCGCCCAATCGCGCTGGCTAGTTGCATTGAGGTGATGGAACGAATGATCCTCGGCAGACTTGAATGGTACCTGGAATGCTATGAAGTTTATCCAGACGCAATGGCTGGCTTTCGACGTCACCGATGTTCCATTGACAACGTCATCGATTTGGTTATTACGTTCAACATCAAAAGACGTGTAAGCGACTATCTATCGCCATGTTCCTCGACATCAAAGGAGCATATGACAATGTTCTTCATGAGGCTATATTAGATGCTCTGGAAATGGTTGGCCTCGGCAGTAGGCTTTATCGTTGGACACGCAGTTATTTACATATGCGGTCTCTATTTGTGAATACTGAAGACGGCCCAACTTCTCAACACTATACACACCGTGGAGTACCACAGGGTGGTGTGTTGAGCCCAACACTCTTCAATCTTGTGCTCATTGCCCTCGTAGAATGCCTACCAAATACGGTGAAGTTGTCAATATATGCGGATGACATATGCGTCTGGGCATCTGGCGTGACGCGTCCTCAAGTATGTGCAAGGTTCCAAAAATCTGCGGCGTTGATAGCGACGTTCCTTAATGAACAAGGCCTCAAGATTTCCCCAGAAAATGCGCATTGATCGCATTTAGCCGGAAACGAATGACACCATACACCATAACCATCGATGGACAAAATATCCGTTACGTCAGAACGCACAGGTTCTTAGGGGTAATCATCGATCGCGACCTTTGTTGGAGTCCCCATGTCACCAAACTAAAGAAGCGCCCGACAGCCATCTCTCATATCTTCAAGTTTCTTGGAGGAAAATCCTGGGGTACTTCAGTACACGCGATGATGCAACTCTACAGGACGCTGTTTCTCGGGTATCTGAGGTACAGCTTGGCAGTGCTGACCAATACCTGTAGAACTAACATTCGTACAATCGAAAGTGCTCAGGCACAGGCACTTAGGGTCTCTCTAGGGTTGCCACGATGTACATCAACATCAGAAACCATTGCAATTGCACATGACTAACCAGCCAATATTCACATTATTATGGAAGCGCTCAGAGCACACCTCAGCAGGCACCTTGCTCGCGCCCCTTCCCACTTCCTAGCCTCACTGCGAGAAGACCGACCACGTGCCTCTTTTTTGTCAGACAATACTGCCTTATCGTATATACCTTCTATCAGGTTACACAGCTGCAACGAGAGTTTTGTTTCCTCCTTGGTGCTTGGCTCACCCACAAGTTCGACTGACAGTGCCTCGAATTCGAACGAAAGCCGAACTCTCATCACCAGCTCTCAAGCAATTTTCGCTGATCATGCTCTACAAAAATACAGTGATCATACCCCTCTGTACACTGATGGTTCAACCACCATGGACGGTTCTGCAGGATCAGCGTTTTTAGCTGCGAAAGTCTCCACCTTGAAATTCAAGACATCACACCAGACGACATCGACAGCCGCGGAGCTTGCTGCTCTTCGTAGCGCACTTCGCATAATTCGTGAGGAACAACCTAACAAATGGAGTGTTTTCAGTGACTCCAAGGCGGCGCTACATTGCTTGCTTTCTGCCTTACACCGTGGACCCTACGAACAACTAGTCCTCAAAATCCGACAGCCCCTTCATTGCCTCGTTGAGAAAGGACACGACGTCACCTTTCAGTGGCTCTCTAGCCACTGTGGCATAATGGGCAACGAATATGGTGACGAAGCTGCTCGATCTTCTCATGAAGACGGCACACAGGAACCAATCCCTCTGTCAAGAACAGATGCAGCAGCGAAACTTCGAGTGCTTGCAAACGATGCTACACGATCGTTGTGGAACACACCTAGTTTGCAACACACACGTCTGCATCGAATGGACCCCTGTCTTCGACTTCGACCTCCACCTGGACTATCCCGACCCGAAACAACAGTACTTTGCCGATTGTGGCTTGGTGTCGCATTTACAAGGTCGTTTGCTTTCCGCATTGGTTGGGAGGATAGTGCTGCGTGTGACCACTGCGGCGACAAGGAAACAATCGAGCACGTACTTTGTCACTGTCCCCAATACAGCACACATAGGCAGTCATTCGCCACCGCGCTGGCACGTCTTGAGCAGACGGTCCTGGAACGCCGGCCTATACAGTCGTCACACAAAAAGTCAGTCAAGGCACTCATGAAGTTTTTGCGATCGAGTGGACTATCTGACAGACTATAGTTCTCACAGACGATTCCAGCCTCCTCCTTTTCTTTTTTTTTAATTCCGAGAATTTTTTTTCGTGACTGCTTTTTCTCTTCCCTATTCTTTCTGCCTTTCATTCCCCCTTCCCCTTCCCCCAGTGCAGGGTAGCAAACCAGAATCTTTTCCGGTTAACCTCCCTGCCTTTCCCACCACGTTTCTCTCTCTCTCTCTATGGCCAGGCAGCCAACAAAGAACAATTATTTGGTTCGACATGTATGCTGAGCATAAAAGGCTGTAAACTTCATTAAGGATAGAGTTTTTGCGTTTTCGTAGACTTGATATGCCACGAACAACGCTTAAAGCATCTTTGAACATGACAGCCTTTATTATACCAGTTTGTTTTATGTTTCACAGCAGAGATAATCGCGTATACCTCCGCTGTGAAAATGCTGGTGTTTGGATTTAATGCACCGGACGTTGAAAATGACGGTCCGAGAGCTGCATAAGCTACACAATAAGTAGACTTTGAAGCGTCTTTGTAAAACTCCGCGCAGGAGTACTTCGCCTGGAGTTCGAACTGTGAATGTATACGCACCTCAGGTTCATGTTTTGCTATTGTGACAAAAACATATCACACTGGATAGTCTGCCATTCCGAAGGTAGTGCAAGAGAAGCGGGAGGTCATTAGGGCTGTGTCTCGATGTTGAAAATGGGTTTCATTAGCCAGTTGTTCTAAGCGCACAGACAGAGGAGTTCGAACAGATGGGCGGTTACGGTAAAGTCTTACAGAAGACAAGTCAAGTATAGTTGGGTAGCACGGATGTTCGTTATTCGATTTACATTTCAAAAAGTAGGAGAAGCTTCGATATGTTCTGCGTAGGTGTAAGGACCATTCGTTTGCCTCGACATAGTCTTTCGACAGGGCTTGTCCTAAATGTGCCTGTTGCCAGCCATATACCTAGATTGTGGACTCAGTCGAGAATTTTGAGAGCACTATCCGACGCGGATTGGTACGCCACGGCTCCATAGTCGAGGCGTGATCGTACAAGACTCTTATACAGGCTAAGCAGACACCTCCTGTCACTGCCCCAGATTTTTCAAAAAAGTAGCTTAAGCAGGTTCATAGTCTTCAGGCACTTCGCTTTAAGATATTTCAAGTGGGGAATAAAATTAAGTTTTGTGTTCAAGATAATACCTAAAAAATTCGTGTTCGCGGCTGACCGATAGTCGTTCGCCATTATGGTCAATAGAGTGTTCTGGTGATATCGCCGTCTTGTTTGAGAGAGGGGGGGTGCAAATTCTATTCCTTGGGAAGCAGACACGCAGTGGCCTTTCGAAAGTCTATGATGACTGTTTTGAGTTTGCGGCACGAATTCTCTGAAGCCTCATTACCCATAGCGTTGACCCGACAAACAGCAGCGAACCCAGTCGCGAATTTCCGCATTTATCCGAAGCCAAACGAAGCGACTGGAACGAAGCTTCTGTGTCACGTGTATTCCAAGATGCGATAAGTCGTGCGCGATTTCATATAGACGCGTGCGAAGGGATGCCGGAATGTATGGACAAGGTGCGCCGGTAGAAGTGTCACAGACGACGGACGTACAATCTGGAGTCGAAATGACGTCCTCCAATTTCAGGGACATTCACGAATTCCGGAGAGTACGAAGTTCGGTGTAGTCACGCTGTTGTCTGGCAGGTAAGTCGACATCGATGATGAAAGGTTTAGACGTCGACCTGGAAAAGGCATTGACGCGACTCAGAACGTCGGCTGGAACGTTGTCGGCGCCCTTGATGTGACGCAGCGTTGTTGTTCACTCGGAGATGTTTTGCAAAAGTGTTGACTCGCGCGGGCGAGTAACAGGGCACCGAACGGTTCATTACGTGCACCAGGGGCATTTGGTCTGCCAAGGTAGTTAATGCACAGTCTTCGAGGAAATGGCGAAAATCTGTGATAACCAGGTAAACGGCGAGTAATTCACGGCTTAACACGCCGTAGCGACACTGTTCAGGCTTCAATTTCTTGGTGAAAAAACACCGCATATCCAAGGGGTGAATGATGATGAGTGGGCGAAGCTCCGGAGGGAATCATCGGTTAACCGTGAATCTTCCGTGTAATTCGCCCAGTCTCGCCGCACTAAATCGAACGATTGACTTCCACCAATGACACGCGCCATATGTGACATCATTCCTATTTTATAACAGCGCCCTTCATTATAATTGCACCATCTGCAGCTTAAGGGGACGCTAGCACAAACGCGTTAGAAACGTGCAGTACTCTCTAGCAAAGGGGAGAGGCCACAGCGTCTTACGCAGCCCTTTACACATGCCGGAACGTGCACCGCGTTTGCTGACGCCATCACAAGACTGCTGAGAGAGTATAACCCCCGTATTCATAAACGCTCCTCGACTTGAACTTCACTTGCCACCGCCTTCAACGCGTTTCGAACGCGCTGCCCAAGGCGGTGGCAAGTCAAGTTCAAGTCGAGGAGCGTTTATGAATACGGGGGTAAGGCGGAGAGGCCACAGCGTCTTACACCAGCTTCTTACACGGGCCGTAACGCGCTAGCACAAACGCGTTAGAAACGCGCAGTCTTTCGTTAATGTTGGGTATTTATTGTCATCGTGGTGCGTGTGCCCATGTGCGCCTCGTGGCATAGTGGTTAGCGCCGCGCGTTCGGAAGCGAGGGGTCCCTGGTTCGAATCCGCGCTACGGACACAACTTTCGGATTTTTTTTTCATAAAAGTAGACGTGGCTACCTACTACGACTACTACTACTACTACATACTACAGAGGAGGGACAGACCCACACCCTAAGGAGCTTCGCCCCTAAAAGACGAGTGGGTGCAACGCATTGTGGATGAATTGCTGCAGAACGGCGCCAACAGTGGTGTTTGAAGCGTGAGCGTCTCTCATGATGGCAGTGGGCGCGTCTGGCTTTGGGTGTCTGAACCGCATGGCGTCGGCGAGGGCAGATTTCACTCTAGTGAAAGCGTCGGTCGCCTCTTTAGTCCACTGAAGCACTTGCTTACATTTGGTTCCCAGCAGAGCATCTAGCGGAGTCTTAAGTCATGCGCACGGGGGAATGAATCGGCGGTAAAAATTAACAAACGCAAGAAATTTGCTAAGCTTTGTGAGTGTGGTTGGTCGGGGATTGCCTTCGACGACGCCAACCTAGGACGGCAGGAGTCGAATGAATTCCGTTAGGGTCGACGATATGCCCGAGGAATTCGGCTTGCAGTTGACCGAATTCGCTTTTGTAGGCTTGATGACAATTACTTCACAGGCAGGGCGGGCAAACAACAACCGCAATTATTGAAGATGTTCTTCGGCGGAAGAGCTTGCGACAAGGTCGTCAATGTATGCAAAAATGAAAGGCACGCCTCGGGTGACGGAATCGATGAAACGCTGAACGAATTGGCCCGCGTTCCGTAGGCCGAAAGGCATGCGGAGAAATTCAAAAAAAGACCAAACGGTGTGGTGATGGCGGTCATGTAAATGTCTTCTTCAGCGACAGGCAGTTGATGATAGGCGCGAACGAGATCGAGCTTAGAAAAGATCGTCGCACCTTGCAACGCTACCGTGTCGTCCTGAAATGTTCGGGAGATGATAGCGATCAGGAAATGTAACGTTGTTTAGTGCCCGGTAAGCAGCGCATGGGCGCCCGTCTCCTATCTTCTTTGGCACCATGTGAAGTGGTGATGCTCAATTACTGGAGGAAGGGCGGATGATGCCAAGTTGCAGCATGTGTTCGAATTCCGCGCAAGCGATCATCAGTTTCTCCGCGGACAAACGCCGGGGTCGGAAACAAACTGGTGGGCCGGAGGTGACGATGTGATGGCACACGTCATGTTGCACCGGTTGCGTCAAGTCCGGCAGGCGGGTCAAAGTGGACAACTCGCGTAGGTGCGTGGCGACAGGTTTATCCAACGTGGGACAAATAGGTGCGATCGGCGATGTTCCTATTGATAGGACGCCGTATGAAGGTGCATTCGCAAAATCTGCGACTTCGTCAACGGCGGTGGGTGAGAGCGTTGCAACGGAGTACTGAAACTTCGGGACTTGAGAGCGGATACCAGCCACATGAAATTGTGATTCGGCCTGAAGAAACCACGCCAAGGGATGCTGGTCCCAGTACTGTGGGAGGCGGACGACGATGGCCGAACAGGAGAGCTCACCACGCTCCTCGGAAGGGTTTTAACCTTGAGCACTCGTAGCTTTGGTCTGGTCCATGGTCGTCTCTACCACAAGAGCGTATGGCGGTATCACGTCCGGGTCAGCAAACTGCTGCGACAAGCGACGACGTACCGGTAGACCGGTAAAATATCGGCCCTCTGAGGGAGACACCAAATTGACAGCCGATCCATTAGCGAAGCATTTTTAATCTGTCTCGGAACGCTAGCCCATCACTGTGCGTGCCAGCCGCACCTGCGTCCTGTAGACGCGAGCGTCTACGTAATTCTGATGCGATGCCGATGCTGCCGCTACAAAAATATTAATTTTGCAGTGCAATATTTATACGCCATTCTCACTCCATCTGTTATCACTGAAGAGGCCTTAACATGTTCTAAAAGCAAGGAAATTACTTCATGGGGGAGTCCATTAAAAGCATTTTCAAGATCAATTAGTATCATGGCAACTTGGCCCTCCTTTGCGTCACAACATTCAAGTATGTCGCCTGCAGTGTGTACATTGTAAAATATTGACCTACCTTTGATAGCATAGCTCTGATGGGGCCCACAAGTTCTTTTATCACAGTTTCTAATCGTCGCACAAATACTTTGCTGTAAACTTTATAGTCCGTATTTGTCAAGCTTATTGGTCTACAGGCTTAAACCGCCAAAATCCTTGCTGGGTCTTTCGCTCTAGCAATTAAAATAAATTGCTTTGTCCGAAAAGAAGGTGCTTCCTTGTTCTCGTACATCCCACTTATCATGCGCTGTAATGCTACAGCTATTCTACTTTTAAAGCTCTTGTAGAAGGCCCCTCCGAGACCTTCAGGCCCCGGCGACGTGCCGGCACTGAGATCGTCAGTTGCATCCTCACCTTCTGAAAGGCCTATTGGTCTCGCGAGCGCTTCACAGACTTCATCTGATACTGTTAGCATTCAGGGAAAGACGTCTATCTTAAAACCTTCAATATGACAGATATTTTCCCCCACAAACTTCAATACGAAGACTGAAATGGATGCTCTATCATTCCGACATCCTTAGTGACTTGCCCTTGATAACTTATTTTTTGTATTTCTTTGGAAACCGCATGTCTTTTCTCGTCGCGCATTGCTCGCTTGACTGGTGTCTCTACCATCCATAAACGCTCTGCTCTTGCCTTTATTACCGCAACCTTCTACTTTTCATCATTCATAACTTCAAGCTCAGATTTAACTTTGATTTCTTTCGTAATAAGCCCGGCGAAGAGCTTCCTGCGCAGAGCATGTATTTTAACGCTCTTATAGGGGCGAAGCTCCTTAAGCCGTTGGTCTGTACATCCTCTGTATGTAGCCACCTCTCGTTTAGTTCTTGGAGTGTTCACTAGATGGCGGTACTTGTACATCCGGCGCTCGGAGTCGCCGGATGGACAAGGCTGCAGAGCGGAGAGCGCGCATGGCGGCGGCAGCGCGCGCTCGCAGACAGAATCCCGGCTAGAGTGACCTAGAATATGGGAATCCAAAATCAAAAAAGATGGCTGACTAATGGAGTAGCACACGAGGAATAAGGATTATAAACAGGGATAAGGTGCCTCAGAAAGGCTGGCCAACGTTTCGATAGGAGGACCTATCTTCGTCAAAGGCGGCCTCGTCATCCTCGGCGGGTTAGTTTTAAAGGGTTAGTGGAGTGACGTCACGTCGATGTCCGCTGTGGCTGTCTGTAAAGGGAGAGACTGAAAAGAAAATGAGCGCCGGCGCTTGACTGGCTAGGCGCGGTTTCTAAGACGAGGGGACAAGAGCGGGAGAGCGAGAAAGTGGCAAAAAAATTTATAAAAAAACTGTCTGAGGGGGTTGGGCGAGCGAGAGGCGAGTGAGCGTTCGGAGGAGTCGTGGTCGGCGTGCGTTTGGGGTCCCTGAAGAGCCGGTCAGTGTGCCGGTCACAATACGAGTGGAAATCATGACTTGAGTAGCGTAGCATCAAGGCATCGGGTAATTTTCTGGTTGACAGGGAGCAGCTTGGTCCGTCAAGGGACGTTAGCCTCACTAGTTCGCCCTAGGCTAGTTGCGGCGGTATACAGAATTGGCGAGACCTTGTGTGGTCAAGGCGCCGAAAAAGGTATCCTGGCGTCTGGGATTTTGGACTGTCGCGGTGTGGATCTCGTGTGGAGAAAAAAAAACGCGCGTTTGAGAAAAAAACGCGCAGGAGGGTGACAGTGTAGAAAAATATAATTAGAAATTTAAACATGGGGGGGGGGAGACAGGTGTACCTGGAAAAGCGCTCGTATGGTTGATCAATGCGTAAAAGCATGGAGGACGATAATCAATTGAGTGGTAGGGGAGATGCAGGGAAGAACTGGAAATGGAAGAATAGGTGAGCTTGAGGGGGGAAAAAAAGCCGGCACAGGTGAGTGACAGCGGAAGAAATATAATTTGAAACACGAACACTGAGGGGGACAGGTGTACCTGGAAAAGCGTTCGTATGGTTTATCAATGAGTAAAAGCATGGAGGAGGATAATAAATACAGTGGTAGGGCAGATGCAGTTAAGAACTGGAAATGGAAGAATAGGTGAGGTTGAGCATCGAGATTAGCTGGAGGTTTAACTTGTATAGCGCCTTTGTTAATGGTATAACAATTTAAGGTTTATGTTACTGCTTTTAGCGATTCTAAGTTGCCACGCGATATATTGATCCCCGTGGGGTGCAGGCATTTAAACTTGTGTATGAGGTATGATTCTGTATATTTTCTCTCGCGAGGTGAACGAAAATTTGTTTGTAGTATATAGAGTCTTGCTTCATCAAATATATGGCCGTGCTCATTGAAGTGGCTGGCTACTGCTTTAGGTAAATTGTGTTTTGTGTATGCCCGATGGCCGTTGAGTCTCGTGTGCATTTCTTGTCCAGTCTCACCTATGTATTGCTTGTTACAAGTGGCACATTCTAGACAGTAGACTACGTTGCTTGACGTGCAGGTGAAATTCGAAGTTACCTTGTGAATGTAATCTGACGCTGTACTTTTTACTGTAGTAGTAGATTGAATATCTTTGCATGTGGAACACCTGGAGCGGCCCCAGGGACCGGATGTTGGCTTCGTCTTTGTCCTTAGTTTGGCGTGTACAAGAATGTCCTTGAAATTACTGTTCCGTCTGTAGGCTACTCTGGGCGGGTCGGGAAAGATCTTGTTAAGTTTCTGGTTGCTGGTGAGAATTGGGTGGTATTTCCTGAGGATATTGTTCACGTTGGGGAGTGCGTTTTGAGATTTTTTTTGCCACTTTCTCGCTCTCCCGCTCTTGTCCCCTCGTCTTAGAAACCGCGCCTAGCCAGTCAAGCGCCGGCGCTCATTTTCTTTTCAGTCTCTACCTTTACAGACAGCCACAGCGGACATCGACGTGACGTCACTCCACTAACCCTTTAAAACTAACCCGCCGAGGATGACGAGGCCGCCTTTGACGAAGATAGGTCCTCCTATCGAAACGTTGGCCAGCCTTTCTGAGGCACCTTATCCCTGTTTATAATCCTAGAATATGGCAGAGTGTCCAAAGCGCCGCGCGAATGCATGGGAGGAGCGAGGACCTTTTTGTGTGAACTCCCGCGCCGCGGCGCTGCTGTACCGGACCCGTGCAGTCTGCTGTACCGTTTTCCTACAGCAGTCTGGGAATATAAGGAACTGGTGGAGGTTATGCAGCATGAAATAAGGCGGACACGGCAACACAATTGTTGGATTGGAAAGAGGAAACCACGTAAGTGGTGGAACAAGGAAATTAAACAAGCTATAGAAGAGCGTAAAGAGGCATCTAGGGTTCATCGAGAAGCCAAAAAGTTGGAATTACAAGAAGAAGAGGTGCTCCTTAGATGGAATACATACAGAGAAAAGAAAAGGGTTGCGAGTGAGTTCGTGCAAGAGAAAATTAAATGCGCAAGTGAACGTTGGGTGCATAACATTCACAAAAGAGACAAAGGCGCCCCAAAAAGATTCTGGAACCATATAAAAGCACTCGGAGCTCGAACTACAAACTCGCAAACGGCTATAAGGGATGAAGTCGGTAACATCTATGAAGGCGATGATGCGCTGCGGTACATCACAGACGTTATCAGGCATAACTTCGGTACGAGAAAAAGTGTAGTTCAGACAACAGATCCAGCAACAACAGAGAGGTTTGAGAGATCAAAATTCAGCATAGAAAGCTTCTATTGGAAAAAGGCAGCAGAAAATGTCCCTAACAACACGGCAGCAGGACCCGATGAAATGCCAATACAGCTAATCAAAAACCTCGGACCAAAAAGCAAGGCACTGCTGACTAATGCCATAGAGCAAGTGATTAGAACAAAAAATATTCCCGTTGGATGGCGTGAAAGCAAGATGAATCTCATCTACAAAGGCAAAGGAGATAAGGATAAGACGAGCTCGTACAGGCCAGTTACAGTAACGTCGGTGATATATAGAATGGCAATGCAAGCCATAAAATTAGAACTGTCGAAGTGGGTGGAGGAAAACGGTGTATTGGGGGAACTACAGAATGGGTTCAGGCCAGGCAGACGCTTAGAAGACAATATGTTTGTACTAACTCAGTGCATAGAGATTTCAGTAGCTCAGAAAAGACCTTTATGGGTAGCATTTCTAGATATTAAAGGAGCTTATGACAACGTAGACAGGGAATTGTTTGGGATATTCTTCAATACGAAGGCATAGATGACGATTTCGTGGAGCTGCTGAGGGAGATATATCGAGACAACCAAGTACAAGTGGCATGGGAAGGCCGAAAGGAAATGAAATGGTGGAAATTCACCAAGGATTGAAGCAAGGATGCCCTCTGTCACCATTGTTGTTCACGCTTTACGTCAAGGGCATAGAAAGACGACTGGAAAACAGCGAATTAGGTTTTGATTTATCCTACATGCGTAATGGACAAATGGTGCAACAGAAGGTCCCTGGATTGATGTACGCAGACGACATTGTGCTACTAGCGGACAATAAAAAAGATTTACAGATACTTGCGAATATCTGTGGGAACGCAGCGACAAATCTAGGCCTTAAGTTTAGCACAGAGAAATCAGGGATTATGATCTTTAATGAACACACGAGTAACTTCGTGGTGTCAATTCAACAGCAAGTAATACCCATAGTGAAGCAATATAAGTACCCTCGGCGTACACATAAACGAAGGAAAGAATTACTCAAGCAACCACCAAGATAATCTGAAAATAAAGGGGAAGCAGAATGCAGCATTAATGAAACACAGAGCACTGTGGGGCCACAATAAGTATGAGGTGGTGCGTGGAATCTGGAAAGGAGTAATGGTGCCAGCGCTAACATTCGCAAATGCCATTATATGCTTAAAATCGGATATATTGGCGGGTTTGGAAGTTAACCAAAGATCAGTAGGCGGG
>NC_051160.1:184963333-184994878 GCF_013339745.2 Dermacentor silvarum
GCTTTGTTGTAGTCCCGTTTTTCTTTCTTGGTATTCCTGTGAATGGTGGATGCACGTCAAATGCTACTTCAATGTAGTCACAAAAGCCTTTTTGGCTAGACACTGTCTTAAGTGTTTCCGGAGCGTTCGTCATTAACAGTTCTAACGTGTTCACACCATGGGTCGGCTGATGAAATACTTGAAACAGGTTAAAGTGAAAGACTAAGTTTATGAATTCTATTGAATAGCTATATGGCGACTCTAAATTGATCCAATCAATTAACGGTAGAATAAAGTCTCCAAAGAAATAAATTACAATCTGTGGGACAAAGATATTTGGCATTTCTGATACTATTACGAAGTTCGTGTACAAATGTATTGCTAGATTCAGGCGGACGGTAGTACTTCCCGATTAGAATTTCAGTGTATTTAGTCACACAGACTATAGAGATTGTCTCAAGGGTCGAGTCAAGATTTAGCGCGTACGAAGTGAGCGTATTTTTTCACCAAGATGGACACCGCCACCTCTTTTGTAGATGCGATCTTTGCGATATCTGTTATACATAACGTTTACTATTGGCAAGAATCGGGTTAGTTGCGAGTGCAGGGTACAACCAAGTTGTGCCTGCTTCGAATGCTCGTAAATGATATCAGAAGAGTAGCAGTGGTCAGAGAGGGTGTGGGCCTTTGGTGGTGCTTACGCGCGCATGTGTTAGTTGGCGAGCTGTCTTTCCAACAAAACAACGGCTTTGCTGACAAGGTCGCGTATATAAGTTTTGCCGTCCGTGCGCCTCCTGTCAACTGAGAGTTTCAATGGTTTCATTTGGGCTTTACCAAAATCTATGAGCATTTTTCCTGCCTGTCGTGTAGCTAGTGAAAAATCTTCTCCGATAAAATATGTATATCCCTTTAGTTTTGGAGCAGATGCAAGAACTTGCTGCTTATCCTTAAAGAACGTGAGTTTGGTTATTATGGGTCTCTCTTTGTAATCTATGAATTCACCTAACCTATGCAGACGTTCGAACTGCAGTTAACACGTTTTCGAACTGCAGAGCACACCTATGTAGACGTTCAACTTCAAAGACTGCATTCATTGAAACGTTGAATTTTTCGGAGCAGAACTTGATAATTTTTTTTTTCAAATGCTACCCATCCCTAGTTAGGGTCAACTTGTATCCCGAAGAAAAGCTGGTTTGATCTGCTCTGTCTATCTGCGAACCATCGTCGCACCTGTACGTAATTTTTGTCAAATGGCCTGAAATTTGTAGAACGGCATTATCAGCCGTATCGGTTGCCGTTGCAGAGCGCGACGTGAAAGTAGATTCAAGCCTTCAATTCGCTCAGTCAAGAGCACTGATAAGCACTGATCTGTGTTCTGTCAGGCCATATTCAGCTGCAGTAAGACGGGCTTTGTTTGCACATTGAAGCAAGCCTTTGCAGGGGGCGCAGGACTCCAATTTATAACGTTAGATTGACTGCTGTTATCTGCACTTCAGCCTTTGCTTCCAGTGTGGTAGCAGTAACTATGCGCGGATCAATACGCACCTTGTGGACTTTATCACTTCAAGATTGATTCTGCAACTCCACTGTGGTACTTGTACGAGTTCTTGTTTAGTAGCCTGGACCTCTTTATATAGGCGGCTATTCTCTATTTTAAGCATATTTCGTTCTGCCTTCACTTCGCTTATTTTTCTGTGAATATTTCCAAGTACTTTCCTGAATTTACCGGAGTGTTCGTGCATAAAATATGGAATTTTGATCAGAAGTCCTAACTCACACCTTATCTTCTCTGCAATATGATCAATCTTATTACTCAGCTTCAAAAACAAGCCAACAAGCGTTTGCACTGTCTGGGCGTGTTTTCGAAGGACATTCCCCCGTACTCCTCCAGCCTGCATCAGTAGGGTCCTTAGTCATATCTGGAGGACGACACAGGTGTGACGCCAGTTACCATTTATTGAAATTATTTTAGCGTGCCTCATAATATCGTGGTTTTGGCGCGTAAAACCTCAAAATTTTAAATAAATTGTTTTCACGCCTGTGACAAACAAAACTGTGATTAGTTCTTCCATGTGATCGTGGCTGGATCGTCCACTGCGATCGTTCTGGTGTTGCATGAAGCATGCTTTTATGCTGCCTACTGCATCATAGAAGGCTTCTGCGCAGCTGTGGCGGCCCAGTAGGCTTGCCTCGAGTCCATTTTGACCAGATGTGATGCCAATGATGACCTGGCAAAAGACGTGGACATGGGTAGCTGTACTAAGTAATCAGAGCCTCCAACGACGATGACTCAACTTTCTAATGGACAAAACTACTTTGATTAAGCCGTCGATGTGATTGCGCCTAAATCGTCCACAACAATGATCGAATGCTGCCTGGTCCGAGTCACTGCTAATGGTACTAAGGTTTCTTCACGTCTACACAGTCTTCGTTGGGGCTCGATCATTCTCAGAGCTGACAACAATAAGGCGAGGAGGGTACCCTGCCAAGAACAGGTGCAAGTGAAGCCCCACCCTCCAATGCAGTCATCGCACATCTCTCCAAGAACAAAGAATAATTACCTAATTCTGCCAGATTCTGTGTCCACGAAAATAAAACAATTAAAAGGAGAAGTTGCATAATTTCGAGTCGGATTTGTAGTTTCAGAGCTTGAGAATTTTATCATACCAAGTTATTGCTTTCCTTGTTGGGAAGCCGCACGATTTATAGGGCGATGCAACGGCTCTTTGCGTGTTCAAAACGCCTGGACTCGTAAACAATTTCTTCAACCGACGAGCAGTATTTAAAAACGAGCAAGGTAAACGCATCATCGGCGATGCCGTTTAGAATATGCCTCACTTTGAAAGCCCCGGACATGCTGGAATCGACACGGCGGCAAAGAGCTAGAACATCAAACATGTACTCAACGCACGACTGTGTAGCCGTCTGAGCCCGACAGGATAAGTATTTCGCAGCGGCGCACTTGCGACCAGTGAGCTCGCGAAATGGGTCACGTAGTTATTGCTTACAAAAGTCCCAGCTGGTCAGCTGATTCAAGATATGCAAGCATCACTGTAGGGTGCCATAGGTTGGTTGCATCGACGCATTCGTATATGTCAATCCATTATTCGTCGTCGACGCTGTCGGCGCCTTTACCAGACAAGGGGCCAGGACCCCTCGAATAGGTCAAGACGACTGACAATGCGGCGTCGCGGATGCTGACGGCGCGGGTGCCGACGCCATGCTTTGTAGGATGGCCGAGGACAAGCCCGCTGCGGAGTTCTGTCTTGTACAATACCTCGTACAACCACTAAAAATAAAGCGGGCAGATATATAAGGACACATGGGACCGTGTTTACGACCATTCAGAAGATATAGCCGGTACAACAGGTATGGCGGAATGTTAGGCTAGCCTAACTTCGTCGCCTCTGTCGTCTTGTTGGTGATCGTCTTCTTTGTCGCTCTCATGGCACCATGACAATATACCAAAGAGATAAAGAATCTCGCGGTATTTTTGAGCAGTGTGCGACCTAGAACGTACGAAGTGTTCAAATGTTTGATAGTTTCAGCCGTCTCCGGCAACATCTCATTTGAAAAAGTAGAAAAGCTTTAGAAGAGTGACTATAGGCAGAAAAAGTCGGTCAAAGCAGTATGATACAAAATTTCAACAAGCGAACGCTTGAATTGGTACTAAATGGCGAGGAGCTTATTTCGGCATTCAAGCATTTGTTTGTGAAGGCTGACATTGAGCAGCTGCTGCAAGACGCATTTATAGACAGGGTTGTGACCAGCATAGGGTGCGAAGAAAAAAATGTGCCTCGTTTGTGGAATGAAGTTCAGCTATAAAAGCCGTACAAGATGGCTGAGGCCAACACCAAGCTCAGAAACAAAGAGCGCCACTATAGGCAAATGGCAAGGTAGCATAAATGCACAGCATGAAGCTGGAGCGAAACACTAAGAAAAAAAAAGGAATGCTCTGAAGTTTCAAAATGTCGATAGAGTTTGCAAAGATGTGGCAAAGTGCATGTCGCAAGTGTTCGTCGGTATCTGAATGCCAGATGCGATGACTGTTCACAGTTTGATCATGCGAGCAAGCAAAGGCGAGTGAAGAATGCAAATGTTGTGTCTGCTGGGAGAACCAATCAGACGTAGACGTTTATACTTTTATCAAGGCGGAGTGCTCCTACTCTGAAATATAATGTAATGTAGAAAGGCAGACATATGGCATGCGCATTGATTTCGGAGCTTCGGTGACCTTCCCCTCAACTATGCGGCGTCTAAACTCGCCGTATTGAGAAAAAGACGTGTACACATTCCATTGAAATGGCAATGTGATATTTCTGTCCCTAACTGAAAACACTATTTGCCAATGCTTATTATCGTCGCAGAAGATCGCGACAAAAAATTGCCGCTTCTCACTGGCGGAATAGTTTCGAGAGGCTCAGGTTTTATTGCATTATTTGCCGTTGACGAAAGTAAAGTGTAACATCATCGTAGATATAATCAGAGAAATTGCAAACAATGGTCACAAGGCAGTGCGGTGTGATAAGCGAATACTAATCAAAGAAAGCGACAAACAATAAATTCTGGACTTTGCGTGCAAAAGCACGATATGAATGGGAGGCACGCAAGATAGCTTTAAATCATGATTGTACACCAGTATTTAGCAAAAGCAGGTGCGTGTCGTATGCGGGGTAAGATAATTTAGAAAAAGAGCGGGAAGGAGTGCTGTGCAGGATGCGCCGAGTTCGGCGAAACTCGGGATCTTCACGAGCTCTGGCGACGCCCCAAGATGAAAGAACTAATGGTAACAAGACCAAGTTTGTCCGCCAGCATGCCTCCAGTTTCATTGGTTTATCTAGATTCACTCTGGGTGACTATCATCCCTTGGGCGTAGCCATATGGGCGGTCGACAAACTGGGGCTCACGTGATCATACGGTCGGTGCATGGTCGTGCCTTCTTTCACTCGTTTGTCGTTCCACCGAGTGCATTCCAGGCACAAGCAACTTATAAGATAAATGCATTTAGTACAATAATATTAGTCCCATTACCGTGAATTGTAAGCATTTTAAAGTTTAGAAGATGTACACTGAATGTGTATTAGACTAATTTGTAGTTTAATTCGTTTAGCGTTATACCACGAGGGGACGCACGCCCTCCTCTTTTTTTCACTCGATTGGATTGGAGCGGCTGGCTACGTGTTTCCGCCAGCATTTACGAGCAGAGATTGGTGTGCGCTTGGTTTTCCACTGGGCTTTGAACAGATCGCTCGTTGCTCGCGCTAAAGAAAGGCTGCGAGACGAAGTGAGCGTCGGCTAGCGCAGAAGTGGTTTGCCGCGCGCTTACCGTGTAAGCACTGAGGAATGCCGGAAACCACTCATACGCCTAGTTTACATGAATGCGACAGTGGCGCATCGCATCACATTTATAGCGTATCGCATTCATGTAAAGAGTGGTAATGCGCTAGAAAGGTGCATCGCATTAATGCGCGAGGCAATGATAGATTTATGGGCGGGAGTCGACTCACGCATGTGGCGCTACGTTCACGTGAGAGTTAATGCGCTACATGTAAACGGTGTCGCATCGCCTTTCTTTAATGCGCTTGGAAATGCGATGCGCTACTGTCGCATTCATGTAAACGCGGCTTATACAAGGGTCAGAAAACTGCACTTTATTTTCTTTTACTTTGTGATGCACCTTCATACTGGCTAGCGCCGTGCGATGGCTTCTAATAACCGCAGGAAAGAGTCTTTATACGTTCCGTCAGAACGTCTCTTATAATTACTACCTCTCTGTAAGCATAGGTTGGTGCGCAAATAACAAAAGCTGATATTGATTTTCCACACCGCATTCTAACAAAGAACAAAAGTCATCCAAACATCATAAAATTAGGACCTGTTCCCCCCGCGACAACTGTTATTTGCGCCGTGTGCACTCTGGCCTCAGCGACAATCTTCCATTATTTATTTCTGTAGATGAATCTTGATGATGTGTGGTGTTTTATGGCGCAAGGGCCAGGTATGGCCAAAGAGGTATGGCCAATCTTCTAAAATTATTGACTATCCTTGCCTAATGAATGAATCTCCTTGCCTAAGTCGCACAGAGGACGTGTTGAATAAGTATAACATTGTTAACGTCCAATGCATCTAAAATTTCATAACACTTCGACAGCAATAGTTGGAAACACAGAATAAAAATTACCGTACGAAATCATTGGCGAGGTTGATAAAAAATTACCCTTTATACCACATACGCTATCCCCAAACATGATAAGTTGGCAAGTACCACGCAACCTATGGTAAGAAAATTCTAAGGTACACATTACGAACATCGTTAATTGAGTTGGCCGGAAATGGCACACATATAGAATCAATCTCCTTGAATGAGCTGCGGAGCATGTATGTATAACTCGCTATTGTTTTATCTTTCGCTGAAATACTAATTATGTCTCTCTATTTCCTTCGTTCCTGATCCAGTGAATTTTTCGCAATATATTATTATAATTTATGGATTTTTTTTATGCGCAGGTTTGCCCCTTGTTTGCATTCTTGTGTACTTTTCTTAAGTTTTTGGATTTCCTGCATATTGATTTTCTCCTGTACATGTATGGAACTGATACGATTGCATGTCATCATCTGGTTCACGGACACAGCCAAGCCTTTTCAGGCATTTTGTCCGTGCTCCAAAGATCTGACAGATGTTGAATAAAGCTGAATTGAATTAAACTTGCTTCAAAGTGTTAACAAAGCCCGCCTTACTGCAGCTGAATATGGCCTGACCGAACACACATCAGTGCCCATAAATGAGCCCTCAAACGTTCGCTCGCAAATACTATAGCTGCAAAGAAGCGATATACTGAAAATACGCTTCGATATCGAGGGGACAAATATTATTGAGGAAAGCGGAGAACTCTGGTTTCCCCGTTATCTTCAATGAGGCCTAGCTAGA
This sequence comes from Dermacentor silvarum, assembly GCF_013339745.2. Taxonomy (NCBI): domain Eukaryota; kingdom Metazoa; phylum Arthropoda; class Arachnida; order Ixodida; family Ixodidae; genus Dermacentor; species Dermacentor silvarum. The sequence goes on from NC_051160.1 coordinate 184,970,241, forward strand.
ATGTGGCATATTTCGTATGCTTACAGAAATCTCTATCGACAACTTTTCTCTGTCGATACCGTTTACAGATACATCCACTGCTCCCGCAGCTTCATTTAAATGTAAAAATGCTAGGAAACAATCTTGCCACTCTAGTCACGCTTCTGGCACAACACAGCCACATGTATGACGTCATTGCTGTCACGGAAAGTTGGCTAAAGCATGGCGAAGGCCAGTAGGCCAGAAGGCCTTTTTCTTTTTTCAAATTCTTTTTTGTCGTGCCCTAGAATCGTTGAGGACAGTGTTGGTGGAATGGAACTTTTACCCACATGTCAACTTTCTTCTTCTTGAACTCGGTTTACCAGGAGATGTTTTATCGAAGTGTGCAATGTCATAATTACGTAGGGTAGCATCAAGTGCTCCGCATGCGGACTGTATATGCTTTTAAATGATTTTGAATGTGTTCTCATTACTTGACTGAAAATAATAAGGAAGCCGTTCTAGTCGGCAGCATTAGTATTGACAGTCGTGGTCGCATATATAGTGAGTATTCGAACTTACTGTCTTCTTGTAAGTTCAATAACGTTATCCTTGTTCCCGAAAGAACCGCAAGTAATAACTCAATTTATCTTCCTTACATTGTAGGCCACATAAATGCATTGGGGGGCCTAAGTTACAGCCCTGCGGACCACATCAAGATTGCATAACTACATATTGCATTGATGCCGCATCTATGCAAATATTTCCGTAACTACAAGGCGAATTGATAAAGTAAGGTGCGAGACAGGGCTAGTTCGTGTTCCGTCTTGTTAAGCAGCGCGTTACTAGAAAGTTGGTATCAAAAAGGGAGCCCGAAGAGAACCGCAGCTTTTAAGCCACATAACCGCGCTTCTCTTTGTCCGGCCTTTTAATTCAAACAGCATTATTTGCCTACTTCATCCGTGTTGAGCGTATTAATTTATCAATTCCCTTACTCTGACAAAGTGGCCCAAATTATCTACCAGCTTGGGCCACAAGTATTGTACTCCTGGTCGTGACGTGGTCGTGCTCATTTCACCCTCATCATTTCGGCATCACGATGTGTTATGGTCGCCGTCGTCACGCCTTCTATCCTGACCCAGTTGGCCCAGTTGTCCGATACCTTGGGCCACTATGTGTGGGGTCGTGATCGTGATGCAGTCATGGCCATTGCATCGCTGTCATTTGAGCATTGGCATCCGACACCCGCCATGCCGTCTTCGTCGCGCCATCGTCGTCACGCATTCGTTGTAACACTCCCACAGTAATGTAATCATGTTCGTTCAATTGTCGTCAGTCCAGCTTCGTGATCGGGCTCTAGTCTTGCTGTCGTCATCGCGCCTTCTACGTTCTCTCCCAGTGGTCAAGTTGTTTAATAGCTTGTGCGTCTAGGTATATGTTTGAGGTGGTGATGCCATCGCGTTCATTGTAACGTTGTCTGTTCATCGTCTCATCCTGACACCATCTGACAGCATCTTCGTGCGAATACGCACCAACGACGAACGCACGAATGACGAAACCATTCAAATTCAAACAGGTAACAAGGTTGCCATGAATCAGAAACTCCGGCCTGACAGCTACCGAACATCTCACAAAGGAGGGGGGGAGGGGGGCGTTATGTGGGTGCACCAACAGCTCCACTGCTGGCATGGATTGTTTTTCAACTTCCCATAACATTATAAAAAGTGCCAGTTTGACATTTCCTGGTTTTTGTGCTCGGACCGCAATAATGTTTTGTTGTATTGCATGGTAAGGTTGTTTGTTGGAGTTTGTGAATGTTGAAATACGCAGAATAATACTTTGGCGCATTGATCTTATTTCAATTCGTGTCAATTTTGACAAATATATTCGTGAATTTTCTCTGTTCTGAGCTGTTGCTAATTTACGTAGGTGCTACTTGCGGAGTCTGACAGTCTGACTTGTGTTTGAGCCACACAAACCTTGCAAATTATTTCGCATTACTCGCCGTTCTGAGACAGTAAACTCAGTGGGTGGCGTGGCACTCGCAGACGAATGGCCCTTATACGAGAGATGACTGTCGACGGTAAAGAGAATACGAATCGTGCAATGTAGCGATGGGTATACATTGCAATTTAGGCAGCCGAATAATTTTTTTTTCAGATTCGGTGGTACTAAAACTACGCTCGAAAACTTCAGTTTCTATTCATATTTTCATGTTAAGACGTCTATAGGCTCTAAAAACACATAAACATTTTTATTACAACTTTTACATCTAAATTAACAGGTGTGGATGGACATCTGCAGCTGCCAACAACAGAAATATAAACGTAGACACAAACCGCAGAGTAAATAAAGTCGACTAAGAGAAGTGGACTTCACATGAAGATGCATGAATAAAAATGTCGATTAGGACAGGCCTAAACCTTACAGTCACGGCCTCGCCACGGAACTCGCAAGCCGGAATTATTACATTTATTTGTCTGTTTATTCGTACCATTAAAGTCATCCCAGGACATTATTGTAAATCGTAGAATGCGGTCACACGATATACTTGAAATACAAAGGAAAATAATAAACGAGAAGAAAGGAAACCGATGGCCCAATTTTTTTGAGTCATATCGCAAGAAGCCAACAAAAAAGACACCAAGGGCAGCATGGGGAAAGTCCATGTACATGTATCGTACATGTCGGAAAATAGTTATAATGGAGTATATCACAAAAATGACCGTAGCTTTGCACTAGTGGCGCAATGCTAAAGAAACAGCTGAGCTGATCGGCACCTAGCGCTACCAAGTCGTCCCCAGCATTTCCCCAAATTTATTGATTATTGATCGATTATCAATTAGCTATTGACTGGCTATTGCAAGGTATTGGCCAAGTATTTGGGATAGGCTAAGCACTACGTAGTCATCCGCAGTATTTTACGGGATATATTTATTATTGATCGATTATCGCTAACCTATTGGTTGGCTATCGATGAATGACTAAGCTCAAGTAGTCCCAAACATGCTTACCTTCACTTAGCCGGGCTCAGCTTCGCTAGTTCACAGTGGTATGGGCCATTGCGATTAGACTCTTTCTGCACTACCTCAACTCGAGTCCCCATGTGGCCTACCTGAAGCAACGCCTAACGGCCATTTCACACGTTTTCAAATTTCTTGGAGGGAATACGTGGGTAACGTCGGCACGGGCGATGTTGAAACTATACAGGGCGCTGTTTCTCGGGTATCTGAGGTACAGCTTGCCTGTACTCAGCAATACTTGCAGAAGCAACATCCGCACAAGCGCAGGCACTCAGGGATTGTTTTGTATTTCCACCCTGCACATCGGCAGCGGAAACAGTTGCGGTAGCTCAAGATTACGCAGTCACAACTCATATGACACTGGAAGTGCTCAAAGCACGCATCGGACACATTGTCCGCGCCCCTTTCCGTCACCTCGCCACGCTGCCGAAAGGCCAAACTAATGCCTCCTTTTGCCAGGCGGTATCGGCGTACTGTGACTGCCTCCCTCGAGATTATACGCCTGCCGAAAGGCTGCCATCACCTCCTTGGTGTTTGGCACGCCCACAAGTTCGACTGTCCGTACCAGGGATTCGAACGCCAGCAGGACTCTCGTCACCAGCTCGCAAGCAGCTATCTCTACTCATGCTGCACGAGACATACAAGGACCACCTTCAAATTTACATTGATGGCTCGGAAACTTTTGACGAAGCTACATGAGCTGCGATCTTTCCCGAAAAAGCCGTGATTATTCAGTTTAACACTTATCACTGGACAACATCGACTGCTGCAGAGCTTGCGGCACTTCGCAGCGCCCTTCACAGAATTCATGAAGATCTACCACGAAAATTGAGCATTTTTACCGATTGTGCTAGTGCCCTGCAGTATCTGCTATCCGCTCTACGTCATGGACCAAAAGACCAACTTTTGCTGGAAATAAGGCAGTTGCATCGCCAACTAGCAGAAAAAGGATGCATAGAAGCACAGCAGCCGGCAAGAAATTGTTGAAATAAAAGCACGTAGGCGCAATATACCAGGACTTTACTAATGTTTCGGCTGGGGTCCGGCCTTCATCAAGAGTGCGATTGCAAGCACAGAGAGGTAAATTTATACATTTTCTCTGTAAGAGTGTAAAAAAGATGGATACAACACAAACGTGAATAGAAAGGCGCGTACACAGAATGGAATTATGAAAAAAAAACAAGTGAGTTCAGCAAAGATGTCAACACAAACTTCTAAAACGCACGCAGCCTGTGACCACAAGCACGCGTAGGTTTAGTGGTGCACTGAATGTCAACACGTAACGTAACACGTAAAAATAAAAGTGAGTATAACAATGCCGTGAATACAAACTTGTAAAACGTATGTAGCCACGACCACGCGTAGATTAAGCGGCGCCATAAATGTCAATACGTATATTGATTCACGACAAAGTCCACGACAACGACCATGAATACAAACTTGCGCGCACATACAGTGGTGCTATAATGCGTACATACAGGGGCACTATGAAAACTTGTTAACAAAGAGCATGCGAGGGGTCGCTGCCGCCAGGTGACTGGCCAGGAGGCAGCTGAATAACGAAGCGATTCGCATCTGCGAGATTTGGAGAACCCGCCGTGGTTGCTCTGTGGCTATGGTGTTGGGCTGCTCAGCATGAGGTCGCGGGATTGAATCCCGGCCACGGCGGCCGCATTTCGATGGGGGTGAAATGCGAAAACACCCGTGTACTTAGATTTAGGTGCACGTTAAAGAACACCAGGTGGTCCATAGTTCCGGAGTCCCCCACTACGGCGTGCCTGATAATCAGATCGTGGTTTTGGCACGCAAAACACCATAATTAATTAGATTTGGAGCATCCACCTGCAATTGAGAATGTTGTATGGGAAAGGTGCAACAGAATGACCGGGTCAAGTAAAGGCGGAGGCATAGGCATACTAATTAGGCGAGGTCTAAATTTGCAGACATATAAAGAGAGAGAGATAAATGAGACGCGAAAGGCAGCGAGGTTAACTCGAAGGTAGATAGCCAGTTTGCTACCCTGAAGGTAGATAGCCAGTTTGCTACCCTGCACAGGGAAGGGGTAATGGGACACAAATATTTTTTTAAATGCACACACATAGAAAGAGAGGGAGATAAAAACAAAGCACACACACCCACGCACAAACACGCACGCACGCAAATAAACACAGGAGAGTCACACTCGTTCAAGCAGGTTGCTTGACCGGAGGAACCCTAGTAGCACCCTCATCGCCTTCTTGTGTGGAAACCGCATCAGTGGCCACTCTAAGATCGTCTGCTCAGAAAGCGGCCGGTCGGCGAGGTGAGCCAGCGCCGTCACGAGCGACTGTCTCTGAGAGCGGTAGCGGGCACAAAGACACAGGATATGTTTGATTGTTTCCTCGCTGCCGCTATAATCACAGGCCTCACTGTCAGTCATATCGATGAGGCTGGCAAAAGCATTCATGAAATATATTCCAAGACACAGTCGGAGAGAGCAGTTCTTTCGATTCGGGAAAGTGCAGATGGAATACGTAGTCGGAGGGCTGGGTCCAGGCTGTGCACTCGAGTATACCGGGAAACTGCCGTGTTCCACATAGATCATGTGGCATAACGCGCGAGTATGCGAAGCTGTGTTGCAGCATCGGTTTTTGAAAGTGGGATGGGGTCCTTCACATCATTTTCGTGAGCCCTCCTAGCAGCTTCATAGACCCGTTCGTTGCCCATACATGATTCCGCAGTGGCCTAATAGCTACTGAAAAGTGATTTCGTGTCCTTTTTCTGCTAGTTGGCGATGCAACTGCCTTATTTCCAGCAAAAGTTGGTCTTTTGGTCCATGACGTAGAGAGGATAGCAGACACTGTGTGATGAGTAGTGCGCGACACGGTGCGGTGATGCGCGACGGCGATATTTGTGGTGTGCGACAAGGTGCGGTGCATTTCAAACAAGCAGACGACAAGGAGAGCGCGTGCCGCTCTACCGCGCCGCGCCGAAAACGACGACGTCGAAGACCGGCCAGCGCGTGAACACGCGGCACAAGAAAAGAAATCAAAAGAAAAAAGCCAATCCAATCACAAAAGAACACGGAGCCTTGAGCAGCCAATGAGAAATCGGCGATTCGACCAGAGCAGCAGAAAAAGGAGCCGCGCTGGCAGTAGGGGGAGGAGTTCCAGAAGCGGCACCAGGACAAGGTCGGCCACCGGATCGGGAGTTGAAGACGGCCGTCGGGTTCCGGACCCGAGCCACCAGGACTTCACCCGGCCGGGGCCTCCTGCCAACCCGTTCCTGGGCGCCGCTACACCATCCGTTCGAGAACTGCTGCCCGAGGCCGGCAAGCGTCTGCGCCCGTGGGCAGAACGAGAGCTGTCTGGCTACGGGCCCGAGCTCTACGGCCCGGCCAGAACGCCGCCGCCGCCAACCCCTGCTGCCAAGCCGCCTGCCTTCCCGGGCATCGCCACCCTGCCCGATAATCAAGTGCTGCTGCCCGAGACCGGTGAGCGTCTGCGTCCGTGGGCAGAACCTGAGCTGTCGGGATACGAGCCCGAGTGCCACGATCAGCTGCCCGACCAGAACGCCACCACCGTCGGCTCGTGCTGCCGAGCCGCCTGTATTCTCCCTCCGAGCCAGAGCTGCCACGCTCTGGCAGCCTGTACGACGCTCCTACACAACGTCTTTTGGTGAGATCAACAACGCTTCTCTCGTCGTCTCGTCTCCGCTTCGCCGCATCGAGACTGTAATGCATACGCACACCCGCAGCCTGCCCGAACTTGCCTCATATCATTAGCGTTCCAGCTACGTGTTTTCATGTTATCGTTGTGTGTTTGTTTTTATGGGTTAATTTTCGTTCTAGTTACATTAAACGTTTTGTGTGTGCGTTCCACAAACGGCTTTGTCCTCGGTTGGGTTCTGGGAGGCTTCGCCTCATAGAACCGTCAAATATTAGACAAAAGAACCTGCTCATCACACACTGCAGGGCACTAGCACAATCGGTAAAAATGCTCAATTTTCGTAGTAGATCTTCATGAATTCTGTGAAGGGCGCTGCGAAGTGCCGCAAGCTCTGCAGCAGTCGATGTTGTCCGGTGATAAGTTTTAAACTAAATAGTCACGGTTTTTTCGGGAAAGATCGCAGCTCTTGTAGCTTCGTCAAAAGTTTCCGAGCCATCAATGTAAATCTGAAGGTGGTCCTTGTATGTCTCGTGCAGCATGAATAGAGATAGCTGCTTGCGAGCTGGTGACGAGTCCTGCTGGCGTTCGAATCCCTGGTACGGACTGTCGAACTTGTGGGCGTGCCAAAGACCAAGGAGGTGATGGCAGCCTTTCAGCAGGCGTATAATCTCGAGGGAGGCAGTCACAGTACGCCGATACCGCCTGGCAAAAGGAGGCCTTAGTTTGGCCTTTCGGCAGCGTGGCGAGGTGATAGAAAGGGGTGCGGACAATGTGTCTGATGCGTGCTTTGAGCACTTCCAATCTCATATGAGTTGTGACTGGGTAATCTTGAGCTACCGCGACTGTTTCCGCTGCCGATGTGCAGGGCGGAAATACAAGACAATCCCTGAGTGCCTGCGCTTGAGCACTCTCGATTGTGCGGATGTTGCTTCTGCAAGTATTGCTGAGTACAGGCAAGCTGTACCTCAGATACCCGAGAAACCGCGCCCTGTATAGTTTCAACATCGCCCGTGCCGACGTTACCCACGTATTCCCTCCAAGAAATTTGAAAACGTGTGAAATGGCCGTTAGGCGTTGGTTCAGGTAGGCCACATGGGGACTCGAGTTGAGGTAGTGCAGAAAGGGTCTAAGCGCAATGGCCCATACCACTGTGAACTAGCGAAGCTGAGCCCGGCTAAGTGAAGGTAAGCATATTTGGGACTACTTGAGCTTAGTCATTCATCGATAGCCAACCAAACCCTTATCGATAATCGATCAATATTAAATAAATTCCGTAAAATACTGCGGATGACTACGTAGTGCTTAGCCTAGCCCAAATACTTGGCCAATACCTTGCAATAGCCAGTCAATAGCTAATCGATAATCGATCAACAAGTTCCGGAAAATGCTAGGGATGACTTGGTAGTGCTTAGCCTATCCCAAATATGTGGCCAATACCTTGCGATAGCCAATAAATAGGTAATCGATATTCGATCAATGATCAATAAACTTGGGAAAATGCTGGGGACGACTTTGTAGCGCTAGGTGCCGATCAGCTCAGCTGTTTCTTTAGCATTGCGCCACTAGTGCAAAGCTACGGTCATTTTTGTGATATACTCCATTATAACTATTATTTTCCGACATGTACGATACATGTACATGGACTTTCCCCATGCTGCCCTTGGTGTCTTTTTTGTTGGCTTCTTGCGATATGACTCATAAAAATTGGGCCATCGGTTTCCTTTCTTCTCGTTTATTATTTTCCTTTGTATTTCAAGTATATCGTGTGACTGCATTCTACGATTTACAATAATGTCCTGGGATGACTTTAATGGTACGAATAAACAGACAAATAAATGTAATAATTCCGGCTTGCGAGTTCCGTGGCGAGGCCGTGACTGTAAGGTTTAGGCCTGTCCTAATCGACATTTTTATTCATGCATCTTCATGTGAAGTGCACTTCTCTTAGTCGACTTTATTTACTCTGCGGTTTGTGTCTACGTTTATATTTCTGTTGTTGGCAGCTGCAGATGTCCATCTACACCTGTTAATTTAGATGTAAAAGTTGTAATAAAAATGTTTATGTGTTTTTTTAGAGCCTATAGACGTCTTAACATGAAAATATGAATAGGAACTGAAGTTTTCGAGCGTAGTTTTAGTACCACCGAATCTGAACAAAAATTATTCGGCTGCCTAAATTGCAATGTATACCCATCGCTACATTGCTCGATTCGTATTCTCTTTACCGTCGACAGTCATCTCTCGTATAAGGACCATTCGTCTGCGAGTGCCACGCCACCCACTGAGTTTACTGTCTCAGAACGGCGAGTAATGCGAAATAATTTGCAAGGTTTGTGTGGCTCAAACACAAGTCAGACTCCGCAAGTAGCACCTACGTAAATTAGCAACAGCTCAGAACAGAGAAAATTCACCAATATATTTATCAAAATTGACACGAATTGAAATAAGATCAATGCGCCAAAGTATTATTCTGAGTATTTCAACATTCACAAACTCCAACGAACAACCTTACCATGCAATACAACAAAACATTGTTGCGGTCCGAGCGCAAAAACCAGGAAATGTCAAACTGGCACTTTTTATAATGTTATGGGAAGTTGAAAAACAATCCATGCCTGCAGTGAAGCTGTTGGTGCACCCACATAACGCCCGCCCCCCCCCCCCCCCCCCCTCCGTTGTGAGATGTTCGGCAGTTGTCAGGCCGGTGTTTCTGATTCATGGCAACCTTGTTACCTGTCTGAATTTGAATGATTCGTCGTTCGTGCGTTCGTCGTTGGTGCGTATTCGCACGAAGATGGTGTCAGATGGTGTCAGGGTGAGACGATGAACAGACGACGTTACAATGAACACGATGGCATCACCACCTCAAACATATACCTAGACGCACAAGCTATTAAACAACTTGACCACTGGGAGAGAACGTAGAAGGCGCGATGACGACAGCATGACTAGAGCCCGTTCACGAAGCTGGACTGACGACAATTGAACGAACATGATTACATTACTGTGGGAGTGTTACAACGAATGCGTGACGACGATGGCGCGACGAAGACGGCATGGCAGGTGTCGGATGCCAATGCTCAAATGACAGCGATGCCATGGCCATGACGGCATCACGATCACGACCCCACACGTATTGACCCAAGGTATCGGACAACTGGGCCAACTGGGTCAGGATAGAAGGCGTGACGACGGCGACCATAAGCCATCGTGATGCCGAAATGATGAGAGTGAAATGAGCACGTCGACGTTACGACCAGGAGTACAGAACTTGTGGCCCAAGCTGGTAGATAATTTGGGCCACTTTGTCATATTAAGGGAATTGATAGATAAATTCGCTCAACACGGATGAAGTAGGCAAATAATGCTGTTTGAATTAAAAGGCTGGACAAAGAGAAGCGCGGTTATGTGGCTTAAAAGCTGCGGTTCTCTTCGGGCTCCCTTTTTGATACCAACTTTCTAGTAACGCGCTGCTTAACAAGATGGAACTCCAACTAGCCCTGTCTCACCCCTTACTTTATCAATTCGCCTTGTAGTTACGGAAATATTTGCATAGATGCGGCATCAATGCAATATGTAGTTATGCAATCTTTATGTGGCCCGCAGGGCTGTAACATAGGCCCCTTAATGCATTTATGTGGCACACAATGTAAGGAAGATAAATTGAGTTATTACTTGCGATTCTTTCGGGAACAAGGATAACGTTATTGAACTTACAAGAAGACAGTAAGTTCGAATACTCACTATATATGCGACCACGACTGTCTATACTAATGCTGCCCACTAGAACGGCTTCCTTATTATTATCAGTCAAGTAATGAGAACACATTCAAAATCATTTAACAGCATATACAGTCAGCATGCGGAGCACTTGATGCTACCCTACGCAATTATGACATTGCACACTTCGATAAAACATCTCCTGGTAAACCGAGTTCAAGAAGAAGAAAGTTGACATGTGGGTAAAAGTTCCATTCCACCAACACTGTCCTCAACGATTCTAGGGCACGACAAAAAAGAATTTGAAAAAAGAAAAAGGCCTTGTGGCCTACTGGCCTTCGCCATGCTTTAGCCAACTTTCCGTGACAGCTATGACGTCATACATGTGACTGTGTTGTGCCAGAAGCGTGACAAGAGTGGCAAGATTGTTTTCTAGCATTTTTCCATTTCAATGAACCTGTGCGAGCAGTCGATGTATCTGTAAACGGTATCGATAGAGAAAAGTTGTCGATAGAGGTTTCTGTAACCATATGAAATATGTCGCATTCTAGCTAGGCCTCATTGAAGATAACGGCGAAATCAGAGTTCCCCTCTTTCCTCAATAATACTTGTCCCCTCGATATCGAAGCGTATTTTCAGTATGTCGCTTCTTTGCAGCTATAGTATTTGCGAGCGAACGTTTGAGGGCTCATTTATGAGCACTGATGTGTGTACGGTCAGGCCATATTCAGCTGCAGTAAGGCGGGCTTTGTTAACACTTTGCAGCAAGTTGAATTCAATTCAGCTTTATTTAATATCTGTCAGATCTTTGGAGCGCGGACAAAATGCCTGAAAAGGCTTGGCTTTGTCCGTGAACCAGATGATGACATGCAATCGTATCAGTTCCATACATGTACAGGAGAAAATCAATATGCTGAAAATCCAAAAACTTAAGAAAAGTAGACAAGAATGCAAACAAGCGGCAAACCTGCGCATAAAGAAAATCCATAAATTATAAGAATATATTGCGAGAAATTCACTGGATCAGGAACCAAGGAAATAGAGAGACATAATTAGTATTTCAGCGAAAGATAAAACAATAGCGAGTTATACATGCATGCTCCGCAGCTCATTCAAGGAGATTGATTCTATATTTGTGCCATTTCCGGCCAACTCAATTAACAATGTTCGTAATGTGTACCTTAAACTTTTCTTACCATAGGTTGCGTGCTACTTGCCAACTTTTCATGTTTGGGGATAGCGTATGTGGTATAAAGGGTAATTTTTTATCAACCTCACCAATGATTTCGTACGGTAATTTTTATTATGTGTTTCCAACTATTGCTGTCCAAGTGTTATGAAATTTTATATGCATTGGACGTTAACAAGTTATACTTATTCAACACGTCCTCTGTGCGACTTAGGCAAGGAGATTCATTCATTAAGCAAGGATGGTCAATAATTTTAGAAGACTGGCCATACATCTTTGGCCATACCTGGCCCTTGCGCCATAAAACACCACACATCATCAAGATTCATCTACAGAAATAAATAATGGAAGATTGTCGCTGAGGCAGTAGTTAATGACCCCAGAGTGCACACGGCGCAAATAACAGTTGTCGCGGGGGGAACAGGTCCTAATTTTATAATGTTTGGATGACTTTTGTTCTTTTGTTAGAATGCGGTGTGGAAAATAAATATCAGCTGTTGTTAATTGCGCGCCAACCTATGCTTATAGAGAGGTAGTAATTATAAGAGACGTTCAGACGGAACAATTGCCGGCCTTCATTCCCAGGCTAAACACGCTTGTTGATACAACCTGCCGCCACCACCACCACTGCCTTTCATTGCACCTCTCTACAAAGGCGGTTATTCTCCCTTTTAAGACGACTTTGTTCTGCTTTCACTTCGATTATTTTCGGTGTACATTACCAGGTACTTTCTTGAAATCATCGAAGCTTTCTCTCCCAAAATATGAAGAGTTCTCAACAGAACTGAATTCACAACTTATGATCAATCTTAGTACTCTGATTCAGAAACAAGACAACAAGTTCTTTCACTGTTTGACCGTCTTTTAGAACAATTCTTCCACAGTATTCCTCCTGTCTGCATCAGTAGTGTCCTCGGCGGTAGCTGCAGAACGACACAGGCTTGACGCCAGTGATTAGTTATTGAAATGTTTTACACAACTGTGATTAAAAAATTTGACAGACACACTCAAGACAACTAAGGTGCGAGAATGCGAAAGCAGTGTTGTCGCTTTGGTGAAATGCCTTTTTTCGCGCATTCCTTGACCGCGCAAGCTCTCGCCTGTGCTCCTACTGCGCTATGGTAAGGTCAAATCAAAACGCGCCAAGCGTCTCAACGCGCTCCCTTGCCCGCGAGGAGTTCATAACTCGAAGGACCACTCAGCGGTGTACAATTGGACATTGATTATTTCTATTTGATACGCTCATTTTAGACACTCATGAAGTGGCACCAACTCTTCCCCACTGGCTGCGCGGTCACTTAAGACGCTCACTTATGCCACACCTTTATTCAGCGAGATGGCTGCGTCGTGACGTGTGTAATGACGCACGCAGTAGGCAAACTTTTATTGAGCAAGAACCGCGTAGCCGCCTTCGCGTACGCGAAGCGTGCTCGTCTCGTATCGTGAAAGCGCGGGTTCGATACCCAACCAGACCTACATTTACAAAATTCTCTTTTCAAAGGCATTGACTTACTTTGTTTATAGAAACCTCCATGAGAAATTTGACTTCAATCAGAAAATTTATGAATATGTTTTTAGTCTTTGCCACCGTCGGTTATTTTTGGTAGGGTAGGGCGGGGTAGAATGAGACACGCGGCAAAACGCGACATTTTGACTTTGCTGCTTTCTATACCTAAGACGAAAAATTCTTCTTTGTGATTATTCATTTTACCAATAGGTGGGGGTAGTTGTCCATTCCTTTTTATGAAAAAATTCACGATTGTCCGAAGAGTTCGTGCGGGAAATAATGCACGTTTATTGTCAGTGAGGTCGTGACCCGCAAAAGTGCTGAAATTCTGATCGCTGAAATCTTCGGAGCCATGCACGAAGGTACTCCCGTGTCGGTCAGTTCAGCAACGTGAGTATTTATATTGTTAGACTGCTCTGCACAATATCGAGAAAGAGGAGCACGAGCTGGAGGGCTGAAGAAGACAACGCTTCAGTGACTGACTGGTTGTGTCAATCATTGCCAATCGTGTAAATATTGTAAATATATTTTCCCGTCTTGCTTCTTCCCTCCGTCACATATTTGGTGGAGGTGTAGGGTAGCAGTTACTCCTGTCCGCATGGCGGCTGTACCAGTTCCGGCTCCAGCGGTCGTCATGTTGTTAGTGGCCAGGCTACGTCCGCTTCGGAGCTCAGTCGTGCACAGTAGTACCCCGCACTTCTACCAAATATGTGACGGAGGGAAGAAGCAAGACGGGACAATATATTTACAATATTTACACGATTAGCAATGATTGCCACAACCGGTCAGTCACAGAAGCGTCGTCTTCTTCAGCCTCCAGCTCGTACTCCTCTTCCTCGATATTGTGCAGAGCAGTGTAACAATATTGTTGCTTTGTACCACTAGCTACATGCTACCAAAAGCTTAGTTTTGTAAATGTCGTGGGTTAAACGGGAATTTTTTGTTCATTCTGGAATTTCAAAGGGGCTATACGAGACCAAAAGGCGTTGAAGCGGCATGAATAATTTCCTACTAAACGAATCATTTGTTTACGCACATTATATATTATATATTCTTGTTTAGGATGGTGCGCATGTACTAGATGACATCATCTGTATTTAGAAAGTGTGATACGTGGCAATGCTCCCGTGCCCTGAGCCTGAGTTTGACTCCTGCCATGACCCTGAGTTTGACGAGCCGCCGCCCAACAGCGCAACAGGAAACAATGCGTAAAAAGATGACACTAACGCTGACGTCGTATCGCTGAGTAACACCCTGAACAACTAGAAAATGATTCTGACAGTCGTCACTTTGCATGAGATTTCCCCAGTGGAGAAATTAGGACGGACTGGGGCGAGAAACTAGCACAATTCTAACGTCATCGCGTCACAAAGCAAAGTTGGGCATGATGAAAGCCGCGATATGACTGCGCAGCTTTGCATCTAGAGGACAAGAAAAGGCGAAGAAGACTCGTGCGGACAGATCTAGCTTTCATTCTTTGAATTAGACAGTAAAGCGCAAATGCCCCAAAAAATGCAATAGCACTTGTTTGACCACCATAGCGCCGGCCTCAGTTTGGATTCAGATCGTGTAGTGTAGAGAATGGGTTCGTGAAGGCTGCGTGGGTACTCAAGCAGTGAATTTCAAGTGCTTCTCCTGCAAAAACTGCAACAACCTATACTTTTTAGACGGTCTCGTTTTGCCTCACACAGTGTCCTCATTTTACGCCGCACGTTTGGGCAAAATGAGGCATTTGTGGCATTTTTTATTCCCTTTTTTTAAAGTTTTAAACAGCAGTTTTGAACATCATACCTAGTACCAAAAACAATGTTCCTATTTTGCAGTTTTTTGGCGTTGAATGAAATAAAAGGAATATTCACTATCTGCCCATTTCTGGTGCATTTTGCCCCACCTTACACTACCATCGCTCGGTGGCGACGACGACGCCGCCGAATTTTCGCGTATGAAGAGTGTGCTTAGTAGGCACACTATGCCGTCGTTCCTGGATCGTCCAGTCCGATGGTTCTCGGGATGCGCGAAGCATGCTTTTATGCTTCCTGTTACAAGACTTATGCGCAACGGTGGCGGCATAGTAGGCCTGCGTCGAGTCGATTTTACCGGATGTGTTGCCAGCGATGACAAGGTAGCGATGAAAGGTGAAAATGGTAGCGAAGCTTGCACAGGAGCCCACATGTAAAAAAAATGGCTGCGCGTGGCAACCGCCGCCACCTGTGTTGTGGGGACAGCAGTAAAAAAATAAAAAGCACGACGTCACACCCGGAAAAGGAACTGACGTCGAGATCTTATACTGCTTGGCGCGAATGTTTTGAATTTTTTAGAGTCCGACATTTCGACCGCTACAGCAGCCGCTACATTTCTGCTGAGGCTGACGCGAGCTGGCGACTCGCCTCATCTGAAGCACCAGCGTTTCATTAAGCTATAGGTGTGTCGTATGTGCTAATGTGAACATAATTAGGTGGTGCGAAACCTTTTCACAGAATCATTCGCAACTCCGTGCGACACGATGCATTCATATCAAGCAATTATCATACAAGGCAACATTTTACCACATTATCATTTATAAAACATTCTACTCACTCATTTTGCTACCTATAGGACACTCAGAGGCTGTGTTAAGGAGAGTGAACGAACACTACACGACGTTTCTTCGCGAAGCGCTCTGCATATATCGTCACGACGATATACAGCGCGCCGGATGCCGCCGTGTGAATTTGCGCGATAACAAAAGTCTGCACTCACACCTTTCGCCAATAATTTCCGTGCACTAGGTTACGGATAAGTTGAGGTGAAGTACACACAACACATTGAACGAACACACAAAGAAAGAAAAAGAACTCAGACGATACCGCCAGGTTCAACTGAGCACAGTCATTCCGCATGACATATTAGCTGGCTTGCTGTCTTGCGCCAGAATCACTAGTTGGTAGGGGTCACCAAGAAC
Organism: Dermacentor silvarum; assembly: GCF_013339745.2. Lineage (NCBI taxonomy): Eukaryota > Metazoa > Arthropoda > Arachnida > Ixodida > Ixodidae > Dermacentor > Dermacentor silvarum. Next base: position 184,986,226 of record NC_051160.1, read on the forward strand.
GAACGAATAAATTGTAAAATAGAAAGTATTACCATTTTATGTTTTAGTGCAACAAATTATTTTAAGGGAAATATACTGGTATGGCAATATTGTGATAGAAATTTTTCGATTTTTTACATAGGTTTTCTGGTGTCAGTATTTGCCCCCTATCACCCTTAGTCGCGCTTCAATCGTGCACCGCTAACTGACATCTCTGGCAATATGGTTTGGTACGCTTTTCAGTCAAAGCATCGTGACCTATTTAGATAGACATTAGCGATCATATGGCAATTAACGTGAGCATGGGTAGCTGTATTGTGTGTTCAGAGAATACAGCGTAGAGGACTCCACTTTCTAATGGACAAAACTGCGTCGAGTAGGTTGGCGATCTGACTGGGCCCGAATCGACCACAGGAAACTTCGAATGCTGCCAGGCTGAAGTTACTGCTAATAGTGCCGAGGTTTCTTCATGACCACACAGCCCAACCAAACCTTCATTGCGGGCAGACCATTCTCAACCCAGACAAAAATAAGGCGATGAAGGACCCAGCCAAAGAACAGATGCAAGTGACGGCGCCACGAGCAAACTCACTCATCGCGCATCTTGCCAATAGGAATAAGCAATGATTACACAATTATGTCAGTAGAACATGCCGCTTCGAGGCAAATTAAATGGCTACAAGGAGAAATTGCATAATTTCGAGTCAGTTTTGTAGTTGCAGAGCTTAGGTAATTTTATCATACCAAAATATGTGAATTAAATAAAGAATCTCGCGGCATTTTTGAGCGGTGTGCGACCTAGAACGTACGAAGTGTTCAAATGCTTGGCAGCTCCAGCCGTGTCCGGTGAAATCTCATTTGAAAAAGTATAACAGATTCACAAGAGTCACTGTAGGCACTAAAAGTCGGTCGGAGCGGAATGACGGAAATTCAACACTCGAATGCTTGAAGAGCAACTGATAGATAGATAGATAAACTTTAATTCAAAGATAGTTTTGTCTTGCCCCAATGGGGCATCGCTAATGGTCGGGGCCCCTAGTCCAGGGCTCGCTGGCTCTTGCCATCTTCTCTGCTCTCTCGATCAGCTTGAGCTCGTCGTCGAGGGCCGAGCTGGACAGCAGTGCCTCCCATTGCTCCCTCGTGGTGTTCGTGTCATGGTGTTCTATGTTGTGTAGCGTGCACTCCCACGTAATGTGGTATAGGGTTGGTGTGGCCCCACACCACGGGCATACGTCCCTGTAGGCTGTGGGGTGCAGGCGATGTAATATGTGTAGGTTTGTGTAAGTGCCTGTCTGGAGCCTACGCCAGGCAGCGGCATCCTCCGTCTTTAGTATTCGACGGGGTAGGGGATATCGCAAGCGACTCCCTCTGTGGTAGTTCAGGATTGCTGAATACTCGGGGTCAACTGGGTCAGGGTCATCTGCAGTCGGCGTGATGAGTGCTCGGTTATGTGCAAATTCTCGAGCTGCTCAGTCGGCATACAGGTTACCCGTGATGGCAGCGTGACCCGGTATCCAAATGATGGTTATGATGGTGTTGTCGTCAGTGTCCTCCTTGGGTATTTGGGCTAGTACTTGGGCCGCAGGTCTTTCGATTCTTCCCTGTACGAAGTTGCGGCAGGCCTGCTGGGAGTCCGTGAGGATCGTCAGTGGTTTGCTGGCGTGTTTGCCTTCGCGGATGGCTAACGCGATGGCCAGCTCTTCCGCTTCCGTCATCGTGCAGGGGCGGGTCGATGCACTGGAGGTGACGTGGCCTCGGCGGTCGCAGACCACTGCCACTGCGCCCTTTTTCTTCGTTCCGTACATAGCGTCGTCCGTAAAACGGGCCGTGGTATCGAATCTGAATGTTTTCTCTATGTATTGGGCCCTCGCTTTCCTCCTTCCGGAGTGTAGGTTAGGGTCCATGTTGCGTGGTATTGGGGCAATGTGATACCTGTCCTGGACGTGACTAGTTATCGTGCAGGTTTCTTGGGTTCGTATTGTTTTGGCTTTGAAGCCCAAGGTTTGTAAGACCTGCCGGCCCGTGTGAGTCCGCGGCAAGTCTCTGTTGTTGTGAGACGTGAAGGGCTTCTGTGAGTTCGCTGAGGGTGTTGTGTAACCCCAGCGCCAATAATTTCTCAGTCGATGTACTCATCGGCAGGCGGAGAGCGGTATTGAAAGCCATCCTCAAGAGCGTGTCGGCCTGTTTCGTCTCGGATTGTGTGAGATGGTAGTAGGGCAGGCTGTATGTGATTCTGCTCACCACCAGGCTTTTGACCAGTCGGAGTGTGTCCCCTTCCTTCATGCCTCTATTCTTCGATGTTACACGGGATATCATGCGTGATATCGCCTTGACACTGGTTTTGAGGAGCGTAAGGGTGTGTGTAGCACGCTGGTTAGACTGCAGCCACATGCCCAGCACCCTGAGCAATGACGTTTCTGGTATGAGGCTCTCGTTGAGGTGTACCTCGATTTTTCGTGTTGGGTCTGTGGGGAATGTGTGGTTACCCCGGCCTCGCCAGACTCGTATGAGTTCAGATTTCTCTGGCGAGCATTGTAGTCCCCGTTGGCTGACGTATTCTTGGATGAGGTCAGCTGCAGTTTGCAGCCGTTCTTCGTTTTCAATAAGGGACCCTGTTGTGGTCTAGAGTGTTATGTCGTCTGCGTAGAAGGCGTGGCGGAGGTCTTCTACGTCCTGCAGTTTTCTTGCGAGGCCGATCATGGCGACATTGAAGAGCGTGGGTGAGATGACTGCTCCTTGTGGTGTGCTCTTGTTGGGAGGGTGGTATACTGCAGTCTGGATCTCCCCAATCTTCAGCTCTGCCGTGCGGTGGCTTAGGAAGCTCTGAACGTACTTGTACGTTCGCTCACCGCAGTTGGTGTCGGCGAGCCCTTCTAGGATTCCTTGGTGGCTGACGTTGTCGAAAGCTCCTTTGATGTCGATTGCTAGGAGGGCATGTTCGCCGCTGCGGGGAACGTTGCTGAGGACTTCTTCCTTGATTTGGAGTAAAACGTCTTGTGTGGACAAGCCTGCGCGGAATCCAAACATGGTGTCTGGCAGGTGCTTGTTGTCTTCTAAGTGTCTCTGTAGTCTCTTGTGTATGATTTTCTCGTACACCTTGCAGAGGCAGGATGTGAGCGAGATTGGTCTCAGATTTTCTATTGCCAATTTCTTCCCCGGTTTGGGGATCATGATTATGTGTGCTTGTGTCCACATCGCCGGCACCGTACCTTGGTGTTGGTTGAGAAAGGCCGTGAGCGCGGAAATGGCCTTGTCGCTAAGGTTTCTGATCATGGCGTTCGCGATACGGTCCGTGCCCGCCGCTGTGTTACGGGTGGTGGCTGCGATGGCCGCTCTCACCTCGTTTTCTGTGATGGGTTCGTCCAAAAGTGGGTTGGGTTGTCCCATGTATGGTGTTGTACATGGTTGCGTGGGAGCTGGATCTCCATAGCACTTGTTCTTGATGGCGTCGATGAGGTCTTGTTGGCTGCCTGGGTAGGTGTGTAGTAGCCGCTCCAGGGCCTTGTGCCCCTCTCCTTTGGTTTTGGTGGGTCCAGGATGGCTTTGAGTATGTGCCACGTCTTGGCGGTACCCAGGGTGCCACAGAAGGAGTCGCAGAATCTATACCAGTTCGCCGAGGCGAATTGCATGGCATTTTCTTCTGCTTCCGCTGTTATTTGTGCTGTGCGTGTCTTCAGTTTCCTGTTGTACTTCTGTGTTTTCCAACGGCGGGTGAGGCCTCGTTTGGCGTCCCACAGGTGTAGTAGGTGGGGATCCACTCCTGGGGTCTCTTCCGTTCTGGCAATTTCCTTTGTATGGTGTTGTTTCTGTCGACGGAGGTTGTCGCACCAGTCTTCCAGGTTCGTGATTGTGTCTGTGTCCTGTTCTTGGCCTTCCCTGATTTTTCGCCAATCAGTGATTTTGGCTGTGCCGATCTGCCTGCCTAGGCGTCCGGTTTGTAGCGTTATGTTACGTATGTAGTGATCGCTGCCTAAGTTTTCGAGTGTGTTGAGCCATTCGGCTCGCGTGGTTTGGGTGATGAAGGTGAGGTCGGGAGTGGTGTCGCGTGTTACGCTGTTCCGTTCCCTCGTCGGAGTGTTCGGGTCTGTGATTCGGAGTATGACTCTGTTCCATTAGTGTTTCTAGCTGGAGACCCTTCCAGTCCGGCCTCTGATACCCCCATAGCGTGTTCTGAGCGTTGAAATCGCCCATGATTACCAGAGGGCGGTCTTTGGCAAGGCGGAGAATGTCCCTGAAGAGTTTGTCAATGTTTGCCCGCCTTTGGCTGGGGAGGGGGGGGGGCAGTAGACGTTTAGAACAAAGGCACTCTTTCTCTGATTGCCTTTGTAGAGGAATTCTAGGAGTAGATGTTGTACGTCTAGGTCGTGTATAGATTTGTGTTGTATAGTTGTTATGTTTTTGTCTACGAGTGTGGCTACCTTCCATTTGTCGTCTTGACTTGCGTTGTATTCCTTGTAGCCATGTAGTGTTGGTCGGGTACCGGGTTCTTGTAGGGCTATGACCCCTGGCGGCTTTGAGGATTGAGCGATCAATTGTGTCAATAGCCCTTTTTTCCTTCGGTACCCACGGCAGTTCCATTGCCAAATTTCTAAGTTTTCTTCGACTTGCTTGTGTGGGCTAGGCATTGTTGGGTGTTGTGGTCGGTGATGTTATGATCGGTGATGGGTTTTGTGGTCGGTTATGTCCTGCGCAGGTGTGACTTTGCAGACGTTCTGTCGTAGTGTTTTTCGCAGTTTTATGGAGTGAAGCTGGCCCTTAAGCTTGCTGTCTACAGCGGCTTCCATGTGCTTGATTGCTGCCTCTGTGCGTTGTAGGGCAGTCTGTGTTATTTTTTCCAACTGGGCGCGTGTAGCATCCATGAAGGCTTGCATCTGGGTTTGGATGGCATCGACATTGGTTTGTAGGTCAATGATAGCCTGGTGTGGTGCCATCTCTTGTGGTTTTTGTCTGAGCTGTATGACTTGTTGTTTGAGTTGTCTGTTTTCTTGTGTGATTGTTTGTATCTGTGCGCGCATGCTCGCGAGTTCCTGTTCGAATTTCGTGGGCGGGGGCGTCTGTGGTTTTTTGTACGAGGGGGAGGCTACTGCTGCCCAGCTTACCTCTTGTTCTTTGGTGTTGGTCCTCTTGGGTGAGGCTTCCTTGGTCTTCCGTTGATTTTGCTCGGACCACTTATCTTTGGGTGCCACTATGATGTGTGCACCCTGCTGCTGTTGCTTGGACGTCGACTGAGATCACCGTCTGGGCGACCGGAAATGAGGCCGGGGCCACGAACAGGAGCGGGACCTGGACCTCGGGCTGGAACCGGACCGGGATCTGTAGGTCATCGACGACTCCGAGTAGTCGGAGTCGGAGTCTTCCCGCTCGGAGCTGAACCACCGTGGGCGGGGATGTCGTTGGGTTTTGGGGGCGGTGGTGGAGGCTGGTTTCCCTCGGGGGCGAATGCGCTTTAGTTTATTGTTGCAGTCTCTTGCGGCCGTGAGATGGGCCCCTCCGCACAGGGCGCACTTCGGAACACAAGTGTGTCCGGCTTCTGGGTTAGGGTGGTTGCAGGTATTGCACGCGCGAACCGTTGCAACTGAACAGCTAGAACAAGACCAATTGAACAGCGAGGACGTTATTTCAGCTATCAAGCATTTCGTTGTGAAGGGTGATTTTGAGCAGTTGATAAAAAACGCATTGATAGACGGTATAGCGACCAGCGCATCGTGTAAAGAAACCGAACGTGCCTTATTTGTGCAGTGAAGTTGAGCTGTAATACTATAAAAGGCGTGCAAGATGCCATGGGGCCAAGAACAAGCTCAGAAAAAAATAGCGCCGATACAGGCAAGGAGAAAGGTAGCCTAAATGCACACCATAGCAGCCGGAGCGAGGAACAAGAAAGAAATCCTCAGAAGTTCAGAAATGTCTATAGAGTTTGCAAAGATCTGGCAAAGCGCATGTCGCAAGTGTTTGCCAGTATATGAATGTCAGATGCGATGGCTCTTCACAATTTGAACATGCGAGCAAGAAAAGGCAACTGAAGAATGCTAAATATGATGATGATCAATCACATGTAAACCTTTATGGTTTTATCAACGCAGAGCGCTCTTATTCCGACGATTAAGTTAATGTAGAAGGGCAGACATATGCATACGCATTGCTATCGGAGCTGCTGTGACCTCTGCTCTAAAGCATGTTTTGAAAAGTACATTCCTTTCCCTCAACTATGCGGTGTCTAAACTTGCTGCATTCACTCACAGAGGTGTACGAATTCCAGTGAAATGGCAATGTGATATTTCTGTCCCAAACGCAAACACTATTCGAGATTGCTTAGTACCATCGTCGATGATCGCGACAATAAATTACCGCTGATCAGTTGCGGAATAGTTTCAAGCGGCTCAAACTTGATTGTATTGTGTGTCGTTGGTGAAAGTAAGGTGTAACATTATAATAGAAGTAACCACAGAAATTCTAAACAATGGTCACAAGCAGTACCGCACCCAGGATCTCTGCCAGGGGGAGGTTGACAGTTCTCCAATACTATCTAAACAGCACCAATTTCAATGTCCTCACGGGAAATTGTAAAAAAAATGCACTTTTTGCGAGTGTGCAGACGATTGCGCGTCTTACATCATAGGTGCAGTACTCAAATGCGCACGGAAAGAAAAGGGGTTAAACAAAAAGGGGGGGGGGTTAAGTTGGCCTCAGGGGGGGGGGGACAACCCCCGAAATGCGCCCCCCCCCCGTGCGCCACTGGTCACAAGGTATTCCGGTGTGATAAACAACTACTGACCAAAGACAGCTATATGCAATACACGTCAATACATGTCTTAGCATTGAGATCATGTTGTTCGGTCATCCTCACTGTATATGTCATCTCTCACCCATTAAAATTTCGTTGTGAGTCTGCGCACGCGGTGTATTTTGGGTCTTCCTTTGTCCCCGTTTCTAGCGCAGTTAAAATGTTTCCAATATAAACAATAAATTCTGTGGTTCAGCGTGCAAATCAGGATATGAATGGGCGGCGCGCAAAATAGCTTTGAAGCATGATTTTACACGAGTATTTTGCAATAGCAGCAGTGTTCCGTATGCGTTGTGAGGTAAGTTTGAAAAAGAGCGGGATGAAGTGGGAAAAAGCTGAATTATGCGCCACGCGAGTCAAAGTGACTGGGGCACTCGTAGTTTTTATCCAGGAAATAGAGGGCTGCCTGAGATTGCATGAAAACTAGTACGTAATAATTATTACTGTAATAAAAACATATTTAGGCGGATTGCTACATATTTTCCGCATATAAGACATACAGAGAAAGTAAGACAGAATGCCGTCATCAATATGTTATAGGTTTTAGGCGTGTCTTATTTGGGGCAAATATATGTTTCAGTAAAAACAAACGGCGACTCACTCTGCGGATCAAACTTCTACTTATGTATAGCGCGCAGCCTACTGTTCTTTGTGTTGGTTATCTCTGCCGCGTGTGAGCAGATTCCGCTTGCTGTCGAGTTCTTGTATAATTGTATTATTTATAATTGTATATTGTAATTAAAAACTCGTTGAAGGTAAATTGTATATTTTACCTTCAACGAGTTTTCGTTGGCATTGCCAACCCACCAGCTGTATTTTAGCATTTTTATATCAGGTGCTCGAAGGCGCACCGCTCATGCGATGCGGCATACATGATTGTCGTTTTTTCAGGAAAGGACGTGAACGACTTTCAAAATAGTCGCAGTTTCGCCCAAAAGGCAGAGCTTCGATTGCGTTAGCAAATTAGTGGACAGCTAGACGAAGTAAAAGTTGTAGTCTGATCGGCCGTATCAACTTGTAAACAAAGGTATACTAAATAAAATAACAAGCATGGTGTCACGTGTGCACAAGGAAACATCTCACTTGATGAACGCAGAAACTTGCTCTCAAAATGCTGGAGTGAGGAAGCGTAGCCGCAGCATTGAGCGAATTGACCTTCTCAATTGCTGCCTCTCGCATCAACGTGAGCTAAGACGCGTAAACACAGCGCACGACGGACTCTGTCCCCGTCGCAAATGACTTTCAAGATACAGCGGCCCAAGCGGACATGCCCGCCCGCCCAAGTACAACGCCCCCCCCCCCTCCCTACCCTCTCCCCAGAGCCTTGGGCGCGACGGAAGACGGCGCGCTTCCTCCCCGTTTTGTTTCCTTGCATGCGCGAGATTGAGCCGAGATCGTCGGCTCATCCTAGCACTCTTTCATTCCCACATATAGCATAAGGCGCGCGATAATGATTGTATCGCGCTTGGACATTTTAAGGAACCTCACGGCGACGACATAAATGCGTCTGGATTGTCCATGTAATTGCTATCGCAATAAAACACTGGAAGATGTTTTGCGTGGCTTCGTGACTACAGCATAACAATCCGCCGTGGTGGCTTAGCGGCTATGGCATTTCGCCGCTAAGCCCAAGGTCGAGGGGTCAAATCCCGGCCGCGGAGGCCGCATTTCGATGGAGGCGAAATGAAATAACGCCCGTGTTCGTGCACTGGGGGCACGTTAAAGATACCCAGGTGGTCAGAATTACTGGTAATACACAGCGCGCAAACACGGGGACGAATAGAAGACACAAACAAGCGCTGACATTCAACTGATTATTTTATTGACAGACATGCTTTATATGCTGTCCCAGTCAGCGACCTTATTAGGGTCAAAATTAAGCCGGAGTCCCCC